>NC_065447.1:80424846-80622446 GCF_917563875.1 Diabrotica virgifera virgifera
AATCTTTTTGTGGAGAGAAACAGAAGAAATATCGAAGTGAAGAACAAAGAGAAGAAAAAATCCACGTGTTTCGACCACACCCTGCAAGAAGTGCAATAATGAAATTTATTTCAGAATACAAAAGATAAGGGGAAAAGAAAGATCTAGGCCAATATACCTTTCGTGGAGTAAGCCAATTTTTCAGAATAAAACCTTCTATAGCCGATTCGGAAAAAACTTTACAGAATCTACAACAGATGCGCAGGACTTGTTACTACTTTTTATCTTGAATGAACACCTGATGATCTCTAATGTAATATCAGACACACATGAAAAATTTCCTAGAATATCATACAAGAAATACAAAAATCCAAAAGATTGTGTTTGCAAGAAATTAATGTATTAAAATTAAAACAACAACTCAAGTAAAACAAGTTTTTGATACCTGATGTTTGAATTCCGTTATTTTGTTGTAAATTGTAGAATGTCTAAGCAATATTTAAATATTTTTTAATATAAAAAAATTAATAGAAATTATTATTTCCAGCATAAAATTAACCATAATCAGTGAAATAAGAATTTATGTCATGGTATTATGTTTATTTTATTTGTAGACTACACAATATGTCGCAAATGCAATATTGTTTTTTTAAACGTAATTTTAGCTTAAAATGCAAAAGTTTGGAGTAAAATAATTGAATTACTACAGAAAAATTTTACTCCTAGTAATTATATTAATAAATCTTGAATACAACAAATAAAATAAAAAAATATAATCAAAATTATAAAATAACATTCTGCCTGACATAAAGTAGAGTTCCACAACATAAGGTTAGAGTACCTATGTTGATATTGAAAATAATATTGTTGGGAGAAATTTATTTATTATTTTCTGTGCCTTAAAACATCAACAATTTATGAATAATATTATATGGTTCTATCCAAACATCCTGGCTCCTCCAGATATTACCAAATCTCATATTATGACAAAAACAACACCTAAACCAAAAATACTCCTACTCACCGGTATTTCCGATTTCAAGTCTCAAATATCTGTGAATATCACAAAAACACGCTAAAATCCTGAGTTATATTCACTAACTAGGAGTCTTATAGTAATAAAACACACATTCTTTTAATAAAAAACCATTCACAACACATATAAAATCACCACAAATGATTATTTGGTTACACCGCCGAGAATATCGTCCTGTCGTACAGCATTTTGGAGTGATCCCGTGCGCGGTGTCAAAAGTTCATTCCACCAAGATTCGAAAATAAATTGGCTTCCTAGTTTGCAGTGCAGTGCCGGTGCGCAGGGAAAAATGATTAGTGTTATCCCCTTAAGGTCATGTTTTGTACAATTTGTAATAAAAATTTAAGAAATTCTGAAGGATTATTGGGTAAACTTTAAATTCTTCTATATTTACATTACATTATTAAATGCGTTGTAAGTCTTTTTCATACTTTTCAATGTATATTTCTCTTCAGTAAAACGCCGAGAAAATCATGACGACAGACAGCGACACGAAAAATAGATGAAAGAGTCAATTAACTCAATAAGGGGAGTCCGTTATACAAATGTAAAAATTTCATTTAATTATAAAATTTATGCATATATTTCTACTAACCTACACATAGTTTCAAAAGCTATACATCACCACTCGCATTCACGATGTGTACGCTTTTATAAATCCCTATCTTTATCACGTCTTTAATGGACCTTTTTTATAAAAGATAGAGGGGATGTGAATTGCATAGTGTAGAATTCCTTCCCTCTCGTCTTCACTGCAGCATCCATTTGACTTGCAAATTGTAGAAGTCTTGGAGGTGTCACCAGGAAAGTGTACCAATAAGTTTTCAATTTAAAAATCTTTTAGTAATATTTTTAATATTTTCAATATTAATAATTTACTATTAGGATTGAAAACTACTTCGTCTTTCAATGCCAGATGGCGCTAGCCACCTACTATCATCACTTCAGTTGCAATGGGTGGGAAAACCTCTCGATGCGAATCAGTTAAAATATGGAGAACAGTGCCTACGTTCTTTCCGATGAAGGCTCCAATAAGAGCCGAAAATCGCGATTCAAGGGACTGGACTGCACTCCGTATTCTAATTGAAAAGTAAGATTGTTTTGCCTTCGCATTGCAACTGAATAAAAATGGTATACATTTTTATTTTATAGTCGTATTACTCCGTAGAGTAACTAGGTGCATTTTTCCGTTGGAACTTTACCAGCTGAAGACGGGGGATGTGAATTGCATAGTGTATAATTCCTTCCCTCTCGTCTTCACTGCAGCATCCATTTGACTTGCAAATTGTAGAAGTCTTGGAGGTGTCACCAGGAAAGTGTACCAATAATTTTTCAATTTAAAAATCTTTTAGTAATATTTTTAATATTTTCAATATTAATAATTTACTATTAGGATTGAAAACTACTTCGTCTTTCACTGCCAGATGGCGCTAGCTACCTACTATCATCACTTCAGTTGCAATGGGTGGGAAAACCTCTCGATGCGAATCAGTTAAAATATGGAGAACAGTGCCTACGTTCTTTCCAATGAAGGCTCCAATAAGAGCCGAAAATCGCGATTCAAGGGACTGGACTGCACTCCGTATTCTAATTGAAAAGTAAGATTGTTTTGCCTTCGCATTGCAACTGAATAAAAATGGTATACATTTTTATTTTATAGTCGTATTACTCCGTAGAGTAACTAGGTGCATTTTTCCGTTGGAACTTTACCAGCTGCAGACGGGGGATGTGAATTGCATAGTGTAGAATTCCTTCCCTCTCGTCTTCACTGCAGCATCCATTTGACTTGCAAATTGTAGAAGTCTTGGAGGTGTCACCAGGAAAGTGTACCAATAAGTTTTCAATTTAAAAATCTTTTAGTAATATTTTTTATATTTTCAATATTAATAATTTACTATTAGGATTGAAAACTACTTCGTCTTCGTCTCAAAAAATAGACCATTTTTGGTTTTTTATTTTATTTGATTAACCATTTAATTGACCTGGTCTTGCCAAGGTGTAAACATTTGAAAAATTTATTCTGGTGAAATTTTCGAAAACGTGATTAAAAATGAATCGTACTTTAATTTCTGAGTTGGACCGTATAAGAATTATCGATTTAGTTGAAGAAGGCCATTCACAGCGGTTCGTGGAGGAAAGAGTGTTTCTCAGAGTGATGTCTCACGGATGTGGAATAGGTTCCTGGAGACAAACTCGATACGGAATAGAGCTCGGTCTGGTAGACCTAGAGTTACCAATGATCGACAGAATAGATATATCAGAATTTCCATCTGTAGAAATTCTTCTGTGTCTGTACCAGCCCTCCAAAGAGAATTCAGGCATGCTACAGGAGTCAGAATATCGTTGGCTACAATAAGAAGAATAATTTTAGACTCAGGTTTGAGGAGTCGCCGACCAATAAGAGTTCCTCAGCTACAACCTAGACATGTTTTGGACCGCCTCCAGTGGGCTCAAGAACACATATAGCTCCCCCAACAATTTTGGAATTTTGCACTTTCTTAGACGAGACCAGAATCTGTTTAAATAGTAATAACCGGCGAATTCGTGTGTGGCTAGTTCTGACTCTTGTTGGCTCTCGTCACACACAAATTCGCCGGTTACCACTATTTAAACAGATTCTGGTCTCGTCTGAAAAAAGGGCAAAATTCCAAAACAGTTGGGTGTTCTCTATGTGTTCTTGAGCCCACTGGAGGCAGTCCAAAATATGTCTAGGTTGTAGCTGAGGAACCTTTATTGGTCGACGACTCCTCAAACTTGAGTCTAAAATTCTTCTTCTTATTGTAGACATCTATACTCTGACACATGTAGCATGCCTGAATTCTCTTTGGAGGGCTGGTACAGACATCGAAGAATTACTACGGATGGAAATTCTGATATATCTATTCTGTCGATCATTGGTAACTCGGGGTCTACCAGACCGAGCTCTATTCCGTATCGAGTTTGTCTCCAGGGACCGATTTCATATCCGTGAGACATCACTCTGAGAAACACCCACTCTTTCCTCCACGAACCGCTGTGAATGGCCTTCTTCAACTAAATCGATAATTCTTATACGGTCCAACTCAGAAATTAAAGTGCGATTCATTTTTAATCACGTTTTCAAAAATTTCACCAAAATAAATTTTTCAAATGTTTACACCTTGGCAAAACCAGGTCAATAAATGGGTAATCCAATAAAATGAAAAACCAAAATGGTTTATTTTTTATAAAAAAGGCCCATTAAATATGTGATAAAGATACTGCTTTATAAAAGCGTAAACATCGTGAATACGAGGGGTGATGCATAACTTTTGAAACTATGTGTATTTACCGTTAGTGGTTAATAAATTCCTTTCAAACTATACTCAAATTTTATTTTTAGACATCTTATTTATTATTGTATACTTAGATATTAATTAAATTTACTGTCAAATTCTATTTTTTTATATTATATTCATAATTTGATAAATAGTCTTACTTTGACGGGTCTATCAGAAGTAAACAACGCAGGTATGCTTTGTTGCTGCGTTAGCAGGTGGTGTTAGGGCAAACAGAATTATTTTAAGATGATATAATTTGTTTAAAATCTAAATAATAAATAAATCATATAAAATTCCTTTATTTAATTTTAAAAATATTATTTTAATACAACGTACTGACCTATATAATTTGTTTAAAATATAAATAATACGTAAATAAAAAAAATTACTTTATTTTTCAAATATATCTATTAAAATTCTAAAAATACCGAAAACATAGATATGAAGCTTCTTGTTAGTCTACAGTCCCACCTACTGTACTACCTTTTTTGCCACGCTTTTGGAATAAAAAGTGGTTTCTATTTTAACCACTACATATAGTAAGGATATGTAATGGTTTCACTTGTTTATTTAAAACTTGATTTACTACTCCAATCTAGACAAGTATAATAAATAACAAAAAAGTGTAATACTACAATCACAATAAAGATGCACTAGAAATAAACAAACCAAGACACGTTGAATGTTACGAGGAACACTCCCAAATCATGATTTACAATGTATATATACATTGTAAATCCCAAATCATGATTTACAAAGTTTATACATTGTAAATCATTATTCGGGAGTGCTCCTCCTAACATTCAACGTGTCTTGGTTTGTTTATTTCTAGTGCATCTTTATTGTGATTTTAGTATAAGTATACTTTTGCTCATTTCTATTTGTGGATTACAATATTTTATATAAAAGACGTTAATAAAATAACTTGTGTCGTTATGAAATGGCTTGAACAATTCAAACACAGTTCAACGGTTCAAGCTTCACACATTATCTTCTTATCACTAAAAGTATATTCTTGGTGCTGACAACTCTCAAAGATTTTAAGTTTTTTATATTAAATTATATTTGTTTCTCTGTTTGTGAAGAGAAAATTGTCCCAATCAAAATTTAAAATTACGGACAGGCCCAAATCTTTCGCAAATAGAGTAGCTTTCAATATTTTAAGATCAGAAAATTGCTTTTGACAATCACATTTTTGCTTATCGGCATCACTAAAATTTTGTGGTGAATATACATATACAATATGGTTTAAATTTTAATTAGAACGTGAAATATAAGAACATTATAGGGGAAATAGAAATAAAAAACCTTATTGAACAAATAAAAATCTACAAAATAGATATTTTAGCATTGCAGGAAATGAGATGGAATACAGAAGGCATCTGGGAATATCGAAAATATCTAATATGACCTGGCAATTCAAGAGGTGGACAAGGGGGATGGGTTTCATAATAAGTGAAGGATACAAGCATGCGGTAAAAAAGTTTCACTAATTTCATTGATGTGCACTCACCTACAAACGACAAGCAGAAGAAAAGGAGAACGTTTATGCCAGATTGGACCAAGAAGTGCCAAAGATAAACACTTGTAGCATTAAAATAATGTTAGGACATTTAAACGCAAAAATAGGAAGAGAGGAATTATATCAGGGAACAATAGGTATACCTATATAGCCTGCATGAAATAAGTAACGACAACGGGCAAAGAATTATAGATTTCGCAACAGACAAAAAAAATGGTGATAAGCAGTACAAAATTTCCACACAAAAATATACATAAAAAAGAATGTGTGTGTACTTTGTACGCACGTAAGAAGTTATAATTCTATTATATGATTTCAACGAAATAAATATACTTTCAACAGGTCATTTTTATTTTATTTAAAGATTAAACTAATTATTACTTACTACTTTCCAAAAATTTTTATTAAAACAATACCAAAAATAAAAAAAAAATAGAAAACACATGGATTCGAACCGGGGACCTCTCGATCTCCGGTCACACGCTCTACCACTGAGCTATATTTCCTTTGATTTGACAGGTTACAAGATTTCTCATACATACTGACAAATTTATTAGACCAAGTGAAGTATACAAAAATACTTTAAATATACTTACTATTATCATAAAATATCTTATTCCCGAGGAAGACAAATCCAAAGACACAAAAATTATAATAAATATATTTACTGAAAACATTAATAATATATTCTTTTCACGCACACCTTATTTGCGCTACATAAAAATGTAGCGACTAATACCATACTGTCGGTGTGCGCATGCGCCAGGGAATGTAAAAATTCACCCTCGTGCCTAAAGAAGTATAACAAAAACATGGTTCTCCCGATATTAAAACAAGAAATCAGATCGACCAAGTCTTAATAGACGCAAGAGATGCTTCAAACATTTCAGATGTGAGAAGTCACAGAGGGGCAAATAGTAATTCCGATCACCAGCTTGTGCTAATTAAATATAGACAAAAAATTAACGCCAAGGAAACAGAGAAAGGTGAAAATAAGATCAAATATGCTTCAGATATGTATATTGGCCCCTAATGATGAAAAAAGAGCAAGATATGAAACGAAAATAAAAAACAAAATTAAAGAATGTAATCAAGTAAATGAAAATCGGGTCAGAAATACTAAAGATAAATAGAGGGTTTTAAAAAAAGCAGTTATAACAGCTGCAAAAGAAGTAGTAGTGGAAATCAAAGAACCTAGCCAAAAAAGATGGTATGACAAAGACAGTTGGAGACTAATGGAACAAAAAACCAAGCTAGGCTTAAAATGCTGAACAACAGTACCAAAGAAACCAAAGATAAATATATTGCAACAACAATGAAAAATGGAAACAGCAATGGAGTGGAGAAAAATCATATGATACCTAAATATTATTAGACAGTAGGAAATTCAAAACATGGAAATATTCTCCATGTTTTGACTCCAGAAAGAAAATAGTAGTACTTTTTTATTTATTTGTTTGTTTGTTTGTATACCTATTTATTTGGGGAGTAATGTGTAGTGTGTATGTTGAGTAAATATCTTGTTACTTAGTAAAGTCGACTACATTACCTTTACAAAGGGACGCTAATTGTATCCGAATGTCTGTGGTCCCTCAGAATATTACAATGATACTTACAATTACAAAATATATTTCCCTCACGATAATTAAGATTCATAGATGATGTAGTGCTTTGATTATCAAACTGGAAGTAAACAACTATTAATATTTATAAAAAAATAGTTTTGCAATTCCTGACCTGTCCAATGTTAAACAACCTTAGTGGTGTATTTACATAAAACTAACATATTATACAAAAACATATATTCTTTTAATTCTTGGAGTTTTTCTTATATTAATTATGTTGTCCATTAAAAACAAATTATGATGACTACAGCGCAACTTTCCAACTAATATGAGGTCTTTAGACTTAATGGGTTGAGGTAATATAACGCGTAATTTACTTAACTTCATCTTCATTAAGGTTAAATGCATTTTTTTGTAATACTGGTTAAACGTATTTTATTTTCTTGAAAACAATTTGAGTGTAACAAGTATCTTTTTTGGTATACTAAGTTGTATTCTTTTAAATATTGTGTTTATATACGATTAGCCACAGTTGTTTGTAATGACAATCACGATTTCACCTAAAAAAAAAAGATTTGACGTTTCGACTCCCACTCCGCAAATCGTTTTCAAAAAAGATTATTAAGAAAATTGTGTTTAAAGAGTGTATAACCGCCAATGTGTTGACCAGGGCCGTAACTACCATTGGGGCAACCGGGGCCCCCGGCCAAGGGGGCCCCTCAGGTGCCCCTTTTTTGACCGTGAATAGAGTTTAACGAGGAAAATAAAAATATGTATTTTAAAAGCCGATCCCAACGAAATATTTTCAAATGACACAATTTTAAGAAGACCTTACAGGGGCACCCTAAAACTGAACATTAAGTTTTAATTTTTCACTGGAGAAATTAGTATTTTCGACTAAAATGCAATTGGAACAGAACCCTTAGAAGGGGCCCCTGAGGCCTGAGCTGAGCTGTGGCTCCCGAGACCTTAACATAAAAATTTAAATTAATACTTAGGAAATTAATTATTTCGGCGTAATAAAACCTAAAATGCCATTGGAAAAGGGGCCCGGGCAAAGCTGGGGCCCTCGAGACCTTTCGTAAAGATATAAATTGTTACTGAGGAAATTAGTTATTTGGTGAAATAAAAACTAAAATGCAACCGGAATAGCGGCCCCCGAGCTACTTTGTCTTAACCAATTTACTCCAGACCACATCTTGGTACGTGAACGGAACCACATGGTACCACATATTGAAAAGAAAGGTAAGGGTAAGATGGAATGAGCACATTGGAATCAGCCCTGCCAGTACCACAGCATAATAAATCTAACAGCAGTGACGGTATTTGCCTTCGAGAATGTCATTGCTGAAGGTACCGGATATCGTGTACTGCTCTCATTAGAGCTGTATACAATTACTTCCAGACGGTCTCCTCCTTTTTGGCATTTTCCTATCTCCGTCAATTTTTCTTCCACTTTTTCCATATCGAATTTTACCGCATTCCTGAATTTTTCTTCCAGCTTTTCAATTGTCTGTATCTCCTCAGCAATCTGATTTACCTCTTCCTGCATTTTCTCTAAATAAACCTTTATATCTTCATATTTTTCCATTCGGTTTTGAAGTTTCAAGAAATTTTCTTTTTATAGTTTCATTATCTAATTTTGTTTTACTATCTGTTCAGTTTGTTGTTTTTCTTTTAAATTTTTTAAAGCGAATACAAAATAAGGTGATTTCAAAATTTTTTTGTATTGGTCAACTAAAATAGCAATATGTAGGTTCAACAAACTTCAGTCATAGAATCCATTAAAATGCGTTTTCAAGGGGTTAAATATCAAACATTTTTCCGGATCCCACCTTCCGCTTGGGAGTCCTCCCAGACCACCCGGCAGGGGGCCCCCAGACCACGCGGCAGGGGCCCCCAGACCACGCGGCAGGGGGCCCCCAGATCAGATTTGCCCCGGGGCCCCTAACATCGTAGTTACGGCCCTGGTTGACGAGGTTATGCATTATTAAAATTGAGATTGTAGTCGAAGCAATAAAGCACTGAAACTTTGTGACCCCGAGCCATGATATAATATTGAAAAACTGCATGCAAAAAATGCATTCTTAAAGTGCATCTCAAACAGACAATAAAAAAAATTCAAAACTTGTCAATTTTCGGCGGAAATAAGTTCAATTTTGTTACTCTTGGGTTTTTGGGGTCGCTGAAAACAAATATGACGTCATAAGTGATCTGCGGAGTGCCTGGTGCCCAGGGTACCTACTGTTTACCTCGTCATTAAAATTCATTAAAAACTTAGTCAAAAGTCATTACTCGGGGGCTTTTTAGGGTCACTAACGACGAATATGACATCGGGAGTGATCTACGGAGTACGTGGTGCCCAGGGTACCTACTGTTTACCTCGTCTTGTGGAGTTTTCGGCAAAAATTTGTTAAAACATTAGTCAAAAATTATTACTCGGGGGGTTTTTGAAGTCACTAACGACGAATATGACATCAGAAGTGATCTCAGGAATACCTGGTGTCCAGGGTACCTACTGTTTACCTCGTCTTCGGGAGTGTTCGGCAAATTCATTAAAAAATTAGTCAGAAATCATTACTCAGGTGGTTTTGATGTCGCTGACGACAAATATGACATCGGAAGTGATCTCCGGAGTACCTGGTGCTCAGGGTACCTACTGTTTATCTCGCGACTAATGATTTTTGACTAATTTTTTAATGAATTTGCCGAAAACTCCGGTAGACGAGGTAAACAGTAGGTACCCTGGACATCAGGTACTCCGGAGATCACTTCCGATGTCATATTCGTCGTTAGAGACCCCAAAAACCCCCCAAGTAATGATAGTTGACTAATTTTTAAATGAATTTGCCGAAAACTCCAGAAAACGAGGTAAACAGTAGGTACCCTTGGTACCAGGTATTTCGTAGATAACTTCCGATGTCATATTCGTCGTCAGCGACCCAAAAACCCCGAGTAATGATTTTTGATAATTTTTTTAATGAATTTGCCGAAAACTCCAGAAGACGAGGTACCCTGGGCACCAGATATTCCATATTCGTCGTTAGGGACCCCAAAATCCCCCCAAATAATGATTTTTACTAATTTTTTATTAATTTTTTTGCCGAAGACTCCACAAGACGAGGTAAACAGTAAGTACCCTGGGCACCAGGTACTCCGTAGATTACTCTCGATGTCATATTCGTCGTTGGTGACCGTAAAAACCCCCTGAATAATGATTTTTGACTAATTTTTTAATGAATTTTAATAACGAGGTAAACAGTAGGTACCCTGGGCACCAGGTACTCCGGAGATCACTTACGACGTCATATTCGTTTTCAGCGGCCTCAAAAACCCTAGAATAACAAAATTGAACTCATTTCCGCCGATAATTGACGAGTTCTGAATTTTTTGAGATGCACTTTAAGAATACATTTTTGTATGCAGTTTTTCAATATTATATCATGGCTCTGGATCACAAAGTTTCCTGGCGCATTCACGAATCGAATGCAAAAAGAATTATTAAGATCCGTCTTGTCGCTTTTTTTTCGGAGGTAAGGCCGATTTTAGTGCTTTATTGCTTCGCCTATTGAGATACCTGGCCATAGTGATGTAGGCAACATCAATGTATTGGCTGACAAGATCTTAGGGTGAATGTTTTATGCCCTATAGTACATCAAGTTCCGATTATTCGGTGCATTTCTGCATTAGGTATTTATATGTGCTTTATGCGGTTCTCTGTATTAGAACGTTCGTAGTTCGTATTGTGTTCGTGTATTGTGTGTTGCATCTATTCGCGGTGTACAAGTACTTGGAGGGGATACGAGAAACGATCGTGCGCGACTAGCGGAGAAATCTTACAACTTTCCTAAATAAATCATATTGTCAATTGAACTTGTCAAATTGACGTATATTTCATACCTACTGTCATTGAAGAATAATTATATGTTGCTCCACAATATTGATATGATAAGCAATTATTATATAAAAGTAAATTTAAATAATTGCATTCTGCTTGCAGTACTGCATTTTAATAATTAATTTTATTTACTACATACTTCTTCTTTTTGTTTTTGGTTTCGCTGCAAGGCGATAACCAGCACGATTTATAGGCGATCTTGACGTAGTCTTGCTCTAAGCCATACCAAAATCGCTGACTATGTTCCTGTAAGGAAGCTTTTGATGAGGTGTGATGATTATAATTAAATGAGATTAATTGGGTCAGGTTAAGTATGATTAAAAACTAAAACGTAAATGAAATGACAAATAGCAACATATAACACGAATACATATAAACAGTTGAGCCTTGCAATTTGTAAGCTTATTTTGTTAATTGCTAAAAAACGCATTGCAGTTTATAAGCTTATTTGGTTAACTGCAAGAAAACGCATAATTACATTGACTGATTCTTCCGTTAAGGAACTTAGAATATTGTATATAGAGAGCGGTGTTTTGAAGTTCATGGAAATGAATTTTGTGTATATATCAAAATTAGGAATCACATTAATCGGGCATTCAAAAAAGATGTGGTTTAGATTCTCGAGACGACCACATTCACAAAAAGGATTATCTTTTATATTCATTTTATACAGATGTTGTTTTGTTAAACAATGGCCTGTGCGCATTCTAATGATGGTGGTAGTGTGTCTTCTATTTCTATATGGAAAATTTGAATATTCTCCTTTTCATGAACATTTTTCAGTGCGTCACAAATTATAGAAAAAAAGGTAAGTCCGTGATAATACACATTTATGACATTTATTCTAACGTGACATTTTAGTTAAATCTGACAGTTGTCAAATTTTATTTTCAATTTGGAATAAAACCAAATCAATTGTGTCTATTGCATTTATAAAATGGTATTTTCTTTCATTTGTATAGTCTTATAAATTGTACAGATTATATTGATAATATTATTATTTTATTTAATAAATAATTCTTTTTTGATTATGGCGCCATCTATCGACAACTAGAATAATCACCGAACTAGAATAATTACCGAAGTATTCCCAGACGTGCCTTTTTTTCTCTCACATACAATTTAATGCGTTAGAGAGAAATCGAAAAACTGTGACGCACTGAAAGATGATCATGAGAAAAAGAATACCAAGGTTTTGTGTGAAAGAAGTCTTGAATTGTTTTGTATTGCGAAGTCTTCTTCTGGACTAAAGATTTCCATTTTTCTTGGTACTCTTTTGTAATTTTTCCTCTGATGACTGATAGGGCATCCTGGGAATCCAGTTGTACTTCCATTGGTACATTTAGGTCTCTTCCTATTTTTGCCAGTATGTCAGCCTGGGTGTTACCAAATATATTAGAGTGTCCAGGTATACAGGAAAGGAGAATTTTGGTGCCATTCTCATTGGCTGAAGATATAAGTTTCTTTGTTTTTAGGGCCCTTATATCTCCTGAAGCAGATATGTTACATGTTTTAATATTGGTTATTGCATTGAGCGAATCAGAAAATATTATAGCTTTCTTTAGATGTTTTGTAGTTGCGACTTCCACCGCTTGATGTATTGCTATACTCTCTGCTTTGCTTATGCTTAGAGCTCCTATTTCTATATAGCTTATTTACTAATATAGCTTATTTACTACATACAATTGTTTACCTTTTAATAGCATAACCTTAATCTTACTTTTTCTTCTTATAATTTTTTTGGGCTATGGCCTTGACAATTATCCAGCAACCAAGACTAATATAATTGACCAATATAATTAAAAGTACGAAAAATGTTGCTGAGCTATGAAACCAGGTGTCGCTTTTCCGAACTTGCACGTCCCAATATTGTATATGATTGAAGACGTACGTCTCATATTTTCTCATCCGTTATACTGTTAATTTATTATTGTTGTTTACTTCTTTAAGTATTGGCAACCACAGCTGGCTGTAGAATGTAGGCTATAGGCTACGGCTCCACGGGCGGGAAATTGACGCTAGCAGTAGCAGCAAAATGAAGAGTGATAAATGAAACCAACAACAATAATACTGGGCGGCTCCACGATGCTGTAAACTATCGCTCAAGATCGGTAAAAGACGCGTCGTCAAGGTCATGTCGCAGATGGATAAGTCCAGACCCATTTTTACAGTAATTTACAGGGGCGGAGGTAAATATCTAAATTAAGAAGGGTTAAAATATTTAGATGGTCGAATTGAATCCCGGGAATCGTAATCCTTCCAATTACCTTTTAATAGCTTTTAATTTGTAATTATTTTATTGCTTATGCATTTATGATAATCAAATATAAAATGTAATACATACAGTGCGCTCGAATAAGTGTTACCCCCTTATTAACTCGTGACCCGTCAAAATAGCCCGGTCAAAACAGCCCCGTCAAAAAAGCCCCGTCAAAATAGCCCGAACACAAAATAGCCTCGACAAAATAGCCCGCAAACAAAATAGCCCCGACAAAATAGATCGCACACAAAACAGCCCCGGTCAAAACAGCCCCGGCTAAAATAGCCCCGGCTAAAACAGCCTCTTATATTCAATTACATAATTATTTATACAAGGTGTCCAAAAACTTTTTTTAATTTAAATTATTTGACAAAAAGGAAGAATGTATTTAATTTATTTAATTCAAAATGAATTTTACTGTTGCCTGAAAACAGAAAAAAATGTTTATATCATAAATTAACATTGATTTTCCCTTAACTTAAATGTTCAAACTTCCAAGAGGCAGGAAAGACAGGACTCGAGTTCTCTGAAAAGACAAATTTTATTTAATGTGGTTAAGATGAACATCTGAATAGACAATAATTACCATTTCCGAAAAAATGTATTTTTAAGGAATTATTTCATGATGAATTCTGAAGGGAGCATTTTTTTCGGGGCTATTTTGTCAGGGCTATTTTGTCGGGGCTATTTTGTCGGCGGGCTATTATTCCGCGGCTATTTTGTCTACAGGCTATTTTGTCGGAGCTATTTTGTGTGCGGGATATTATGTCGGGGCTATTTTGTCGGAGCTTTTTCGACGGGGCTATTTTGACGGGGTACCTTATTAACTTATTTATTTTTAGCACATAAGCAAAACACTGGGACAGGTCGATTTTTAAAATAATCATAGTATAATATAGCATCAATGTTTCGAACTTTACGCGATGCGTCTTCAGGTGACAGACATAACTTTGATTTTTTTAAATGGGAAAGTACATCATGTGACACCTCATTTAAAAGCTTTTGAAATACTGATTACAAAAATGGATAATACTTTAACCCTATTTGAGACCGTAGGCGCAAAATTTTGATCGAAATATTTTTAAACGCATTCATTTTTTTTTAAATCCTGAGAAAACCAATAAGTATTTTTGAAAAATTTAAACACAGAATGAAATATTACATTAATACGGGGGGCTAAAAGTCCTTAGAATAAACAGGAAGTTTCATTTTTTTTACCCCTGTGACTTATTAAAATAAATATTATAGAAGGTCTCAGGGGCTTTTGACCCTCGATAATACTGTAATATTTAATTCTGCGTTTATTTTTTTCAAAAATATTTATTAGTCTTCTCAGGAATGGCTTCAAATAGCGTTTTCACAAATCTTTAAAAAATGACGGCATGATGACAAGCGTTGATTTTTTGTGCGCAGACAAAAGAAAAATGTAAAGCATTTTTAAAAACCCAAGGGGACAACGTAGTGACGGAAATTATGGATGACCACAATCATTGTGAATTAAACGAAGATGTGCTCAATCGTCAAATGTTAAGTAACTCCTTGAAGCGAAAGACCGTAGAAGATGTCAGTGGACCTATGAAAATGGGTGATATGAAAATTTTGCATGAGGAATTACGAAATGGCGATATTAGTACCTTGAACTACCAAAGATGTGGAATTGGTCCGAAAATATGTATAACGCCCGACGATCTCTTCTGCCTAAATTACCAAAAAGTATGGAAGAAACTCATAAACATTAAAACATTTCTAGGTGAAAACCAACAAAAACGAGGATTTTCTAATGGTAAACGACATAGAAAACCAAACTATTATGTTTTCCTGTAACAGCATTTTACAATTTTTAACAGGTTTGGACACCATTTATGAATATAGATGGAACTTTTGAATATTGCCCAAAGTTCTTTTAAGTAAATGTTCTCCGTCCATGGTCTATACAGGGTGGTGAATTGGAAAACGGGCCATAAGAAACTTAATATAAAATTCTAAACTGTTGAATTCCTGCTTCCCTGATAATTCTACATCAAAAGACATGAGAAACTATTTGTAGAGGATTGAAATCTTGATTGAAAACAATTGTTAAAATTGTTCTACGAATTAAACACATTCCAAAATTTTGTAAAATATAATAAATTTTATCAAAGTATTTGCCAAATTTAGGCCACACACAGTCCAAGAATGTGTATAAGGTTGCCTTCGGTCACAATGAAATTATTATATTAACAATATTTTGAACTGTCAGTATTTTTATTTTATCGTTTTTATTGTTTAAAAAACAATACAGCCGAAAAGATGTCCTCAGTTGAGGAGAAAGTAGTAATAATAAAGATATTTTATTCAGTCAATAGTTTGCGTACTGTCAGAAATAGCAACGTGTCGCCTTACTTTTACGCACTTGCTTAGGTATGGCAAATGTATTCTATTTTTCAAAATTTTGGACTCTGTCTAAATCGTAGAACAATTTTAACTTTTGTTTTTAATACAGATTTTAATCCTGTACAAACAGTTTCTTATGACTTTTGATGTAAAATAATTAGGGAAGCAGGAATTCAACAATTTAGAATTTTACATTGAGTTTCCTATGGCCCGTTTTCCAATTCACCACCCGGTATATATTCTCCATTGCAAGATAATTCGAATGGAATTCCCCAGATTAAGAGACTGGGCCAATATCAAGCACAAAAAAATCTGGGGAATTCCATCCGAATTATCTTGCAAGGGATAATACCTTTGGTTTTCTTCTTATTGCCAAATAGACAAAAACGTACATAATACCCCTAGACTGGCATTTAAATACCTTAGCATAGATTTAGCATGTCAATGTAGGATATATTTTTTATTATAAATATATAGGTATACATTTTTGTAACAAAACTATATGTTATAAAATAATTTATTGTTTTCTCATTCCTAGAAAACATTAAGTACACCGACCAAGCCCCAGATGGCAACGGGAATCAATTTACCCATCTTCGGAAATCAACTCGGCTATTGTAAAGACGGATTATAAAATTCTGGGGTTCAACTAGCCGATTTCTGAATCCACAATCCACTGTTCAACTGCAGTATTGTGTCTTGTCGCTCGTCAAATAAGAGCGCCCGCCTGCAGTGCATCCATCGCAGGCCCTTTATCGCCGACTCTGCATGAAACCACTACAAACCAAGATGCGGCCAGATGCGGCGCTATGCATGTTGTAAATTGTCGTTCTCGTGAAGCCAAGATTTTACAGCTGTGCTGCTGCCGTAATTTTCCCGCTACTGCTAGCGTCAATTTCCCGCCCGTGGAGCCGTAGCCATAGAATGAGGGTTGTTTCTTTGATTTTTCTCTTTTACATAAATACATCTAAAATCTTAGAACATAAATACAAGGTGTGTCAAATTCGGGGTAAGAAATCCAATTTTTTATAGCCAAATTTGTCGTACCTGGTAGAGAAATACTTCTCTAAACCAAGTTACTTATAAAAGACCTTATAGTTGTGGATATGAATACTACAATTGCACAGAAAATTTAAAAATGAATTGCATTCTTCTTTTTGATATGATATACCTATCCGTGACAATTATTGGTCACCATCATGGCAATATTTATATTATCTGCAACAGCGCGGAAAACATGCACAGATGTTGTGTTAAACTAGGTTCTGAGGTTATTCGAACAGAATGATATTCTTCTGCCTGGACCTCGCTTTCCAACTATTTTTCCTTGCAGGATTGCTGGTAGGAGAGCATATCTGGATTTATTTCGCATATGTCCGAATTATTGTAACTTTCCGATATTTTGATGTATCGAGTACCTCTCGATTCTTCTGAGAATCTCCCTAGTTGTGACTCGGTCTGTCCACGGGATTTTAAGTATTTTCCGATATGACCACATCTCAAATGTTTCCAATTTTCTGCACATTCTTCTTCTTGTAGTTCCTTCTCATATCGGAGGTTGGCTATCATCACAGCTATCCGTACCTTATTGGCGGCTGCTCTGAAAAGATATACTCGAGCTGCAGCTATACCACTCTCTTAAGTTTCTCAGTCAGGAAATTCTTCTTCTACCTATAGATCTTTTACCCTTTATTTTACCTTGCATTATGAGCCTTAATATCTCATATTTCGCACCTCTGGTAATGTGTAATGTAATTTCTGCACATATTATCTTCGTTAAAATTTCACGATTCAACACCATAAAAAAGGAAAGAGAAGACGTAGCATCGCACATTCTTACTTTTGTCCCAAGAGGGAGGTTTTGGCTCTTTAAGAAGGCCCCCATCCGAGATCTAGCTCAACCCCAGAAGGTTGAAAGTTGATCTAGCTTTTGATCTGCGTGCTGTTATCTCTTGGTTATTGGTCCATTCTTAATTTATTATGGTGGTGAGCTAGTTGTAGAAATAAAGGAATAGTTATATTATGGAATGAATAATGAAATTACAAAAATATTGGTGTGATACAACTATGTAAATAGACGAAGTACTTCCTAAAGGACAAATGAAACATTTATTTATTTTTTTTTATTTATTTAAAACACGGGATATCCCCATTAACAGTTAAATTACAATACAATATCAGTTAGGTTTCAAAACATAAATTACCTATAGTGTAAAATCAATAACAAAAGTTACATTTAAAAAGTTCACTACATACCAAAAACATACAAAATATAATAAGAACAAAATTCAACAATACCATACATATATATCACAAAGCAAGAGATCTTTTGAACCGAGATAAAGTTAAATTGAAAATATCATAATCAAATTCATTTAATAGCCCCATGTATCTATCCAATGGGTTATGAATGTCATATGCTGTCCTGTGGAAAGGAATGTTGAAAACATTGTGGTAACGGAGAGCTTGGTTTGGAATATTAAAGTTAATGTGATTTAACAGGTTTGGGCAATCAATAAATCCATGTATGATCTTATATATAAATATAGCACCTGATATATCACGACGGTTCTTAAGTGGGGGTAAAGATAATTGTTGTTCAATATAGGAATAATCATGATTTCTAATGGCAGTGTGAACATGGTAAGCACAATATCTCAAAAATTTATGCTGGACTCTTTCCAATGTATCAATATTATTCTGAAAATAGGGTGACCAAACAACTGAGCAGTATTCTAAAATAGATCTAACTAAACAACCGTACACTAACCTTGTTGAATTAATGGAGAAGTACTTGCAATTCCTAGTAACAAAACCAAGAAGTTTAGATGCCTTTATTGAAATAGTGTTTATGTGGTCACAGAAAGTAAGTTTCTCATCGAAAATAACTCCCAAATCCCGAATAGAAGAAACATAATTCAATGGCATATTGTTAATAGTATAACTTGTTTCGATTCTATTGACTTTACGAGAAAAACTTATAAAACAACATTTTTTTATATTCAAGTGAAGTTTGTTCTGATTGCACCAATCTTTGGTGCCAAACATATACTAGATACGGTATTAAACCTGATTAAACTACACAGAACGAAAGAGAAACGTGGAAAATCTGTGAAAATCATAACCATGCGAAAACAAGCGGAAATAGATTGGACAAAATATGGTAAGCTAAAAACTAGAAAACAATAAGCAGTAAGATTTTTATAACATATTTCTTGTATCCGTTAGGCAAGCCGCACACCAAAGAAACATGAAACGAAAAACATGAAACATGAAACGAAAAACATGTTTCATGAAAAGAAAACACTGCTAAACAAATCTCAAAGTCCGCCTATCAATGAAACGAGTGTGATTCATGCTCATGACACATTTTTATTTTCGGAGAGTCTCATAAATGGCCGGACGTATATTTGTTTAGCAGTGGTTTATTTCCATGAAACGTAATTTACGTTTCATGTTTCTTTGATGTGCGGCCTGCCTTAGAACTAACTGGGAAAATACTGTGATTAGTAAGATATGTTACCTTGTGTTAGAAATGAGGATGTCCGTTTACTTATTTCTAATTTTTGTTACTTTAGGGACGTATATTTCACTTGCTTTTTGAAATACTATAAACTGCTTACATAAGAAGTTCCAGGCATTCTCCTTAGTTGTTTGAGTCAATTGTTTAAGTACTGCCATTCCAAATACACCGATTAAGCACGTACAACCAAGAGCAATTAGGAAAAGCCTCAAACCAGATGGACTGATGACATCAAGCGAATGGCTGGCCACGAATGGATACAAAAAACAGCGAACAGAAAATGAATGGACACATCTAAAGCCGGTTACACATATGCGAGCTGAACTGTATGCGAACGCTATATTCGTAGAGTTTGTACGGCAGGACGAACCGCTTAGGAGCTTCATTCGTCACTTGTCACTTGCCTGTCGGTTTTTGCGACGAACACAAAGGATTTTCGCAGTTCAATTTGGACGGCGTACGCAGCGATATTGTCTCGTCGAATCGAGATTGTGTGACTGACGTGTTCCTAGATATAAGAAACGTCGGAAACACAATGTAATCAATTTTTATTTTATAGTTGATAAACAAATAATTGCTGTCTTTATTTACATTTAGAACGTGACTTTAAGAGCAAACAGTAGCGATCAACAGATAGTGACAAACGCGTTCCAAGATTGCGGCTCTAATTTTGAATATTTTGTCTAGATATTTGGCACACATATTCGTAATATAATAAATAACGGCGGTACAGAGCCCAATTTTAGAAATATGTTAGTATGTGGAAATTACTCTATAATTAAATAAAATATTGAAAAAAGGAGCCTGTACCGCTATTAAGAAAGACAAAAAATACACTTTTATTCTTCAAATAAACTTTTTTATCCCGTGCCTAGATTTTGTGTCACATTGGAACTACTAAAAATCGATTTTTTATAACAAGAAATCGAACGTCACTGACTTGGCAACATTTCGCGCCTATGGGTATAAAAATTATTGTTTATCTACTCTATGTCATACAGGGCCGTGGCGTGCTATGATGGGGCGAGGCAGTCGCATCAGGCGGCATCACAAGGAGGACGGCATAATCAGTAAAATAAAGAAAAATTGACAGATTGTGTAAAAATGTTGTCATTTTTACACAATCTGTCAATTTGTCAATCTGTCTATACATTTTTCAAAAATGAAACGTTACAGACAATATGGCTAATGACCAAATGAAAATTTAATGAAATTGCAGAAAATTTTGTTATAAGTTCCGAATTTCCAACTAAAAATGAAATTCGAGCAAGGAGAAAAAAGCGTTTATTTGACTACGGAAAATCTGTGGACGAGCTCTTAACAGATGAAACTAAATTTAAAATAAATTTGTTCACCCATATTTTAGACATTGCCGTAATTCTTTGATTAATAGATTTTCGCTTACAGAAACTCATAATAAAAATTTTAAATTTTTATGATATTTTTAAATTGAGGGAAATAGATAATGAAACACTAGAAATAAAGCTTCACATACGATACCATATCGATACTTTTTAAGTATTGAGTATTGTGAACAATACAATGTACTGGTTATGCCAATGAAGTATCGTATCGAGTATCGATATCGACAATACTTTCTTATAAAAATATCGTATTGATATTGATTTCGAAACGATATCGATACAATACTCGATAAAATATCGACATAAAAACCATTATACATCTGAGCTGTGTAGGCTCTATATGCCCACTTTTGCATGCTTGGCAAATGGACATTATTCTAAAAATATTACGAATATTGCTTATAACTTATATGTATATTCTTATAAGATTGAATATGGCTGAATGCTTCTTTGAAAGTCGACAAATACTTACTAATTCTGTATTGTTTAAAAACTACTTTTGAAAATATAGGGAAATCTCCGGAGATTCGGGATAAATCGAAATTCAGTATTGGTTAAAAATTATTTTTGAGTCATCATCATTTACTTCCATAATATTGCCACAAATGCCACATGATATAAATAGTGTAATCATAACAGACATTTACTCACTCTCAAGAATTTCAAGTTCATACACTCAAGTGTAAAATATTATAACAGCTGATGCTTGGGTTGCAGATCACTTATACTTTTATGTAATAAATAATTATGATCTAAATACCTATTCCACAAAATATAATCAAACAACTGTATCGTTTAATTTTTTTTCTCGGTATCGATATTTTCAATAATATCGAGGCAAACGTATCGACAATACAAGAGTACTGTATTGATTTCAGATAATTAGTATCGTATCGACATTAATATTGCTAAGGTATGTATTGTATCGGTATCGTATTGGTTTTCGATACGATATCAATACAATATCGATATTTTTATCGAATATCGTGAAATTCTAACTAGAAGAATATTGTATAAATCTTCATTCAATACTTTCAATAGAAAAAGAAAAAAAATCTGATGATATAATGATCTTCTAGATTCTAGGAGAATTGCGTGATATACAGTTGAGTCCGCGAGTCTTTACCCGTGCGTCATCATTTAAAGCATACGAAATAAGTCGGAAATATATTTCACGCAACAACAACTGACAGAAATTGGCTACTGTTCCGATTACGGGGTTTATTATAAAATTTGACGTTATCAAATATATAGAATGCCAAATGTAAGTTTTGCTTCAAAATTTTTGTGCAGAATTACAACTACATTTGAAGTAGCTTAATAAATTCTTTTATTATTTATTTATTTATTTATTTATTTTACGGATACACCATTTTTACAAAAATACGACGTCAACCTTTACAAAGCATAGGTTCAATAGGTTGCGTTAAAAAAACAAACCAAAATTAAAATTAAACAAAATTCAATTAAAGTAGTAGCTAAAGTTATTATTAAGTTATATAATGCTCAAAATCTCTCAACTGATTTCTTAAATGTTGCTATTCGAGGTGTGCAAGTACTTGGAAGGGGAAACGAGAAACGACCCTGCGCGAGTCGCGGAGAAATATTGCAACTATCTTAAATAATTCATATTGTCAATTGAACTTGTCAAATTGACGTATATTTCATACCCATAGAGGTATATATTAACATAGAGGGAGCTTACCTTCCGCGCTTCCTGACGACAAGATCTCAGAGACTGGTTTGCTGCATCTCCTTCTAACACATTGTATCGAGAATCTATAATGACATTCAGTGTGAATATAGGCACGGAAGAGGAGGACAACTGTAGCAGCTTTACTATGCGTAAGAGTGAAACAGCACTAATCCAAATAAAAAAGATGGTGTCGTCACTTCGCTCTGAATGACACTCTCTCTATGCTAATATTTAACTCTATGTTCATACCTTCTGTCAATGAAGCAGAAAAATTATATATTGCTCCACAATATTGATATGATATGCAATTATTATATAAAGGTAAATTTAATTAATTTTATTTTGCTTGCAGTACTGCATTTTAATAACTAATTTTATTTACTACATACAATTGTTGACGTTTTCATAACATAACCTGAATCTTATTTTTTCTTCTTATTATTTTTTTGGACTATGGCCTTGACAATTATCCAGTAACCAGGACTAATATAATTGGCCAATATAATTAAAAGTGCGAATTTTAGTATAGAGCGTAGAAATAGGGGTCGCTTTGCCGAACTTGCACGGTCCCAATTCCAAATAACTCTAAACTATTGCTGTGCTCATTGGCAGTTCGTAAAATTCTTGTAATGGGTTCATTTTGACCATAATTTGTAGTGTGGAATGGAATATTGAAAATTCAGTGTTACGAGTTCTTCTAGTATTAACATTAAAACTTATTAAACTTAGTAACTCTGGATCTTGAACATATCCATTTATAATCTTAATTTTAATTATTGATTAATAAATAAATAAACAATTTATAAAAAAATTCAATAACATATTTTATTTTTGTTATTTTATTCACTTTGACGGAAATCTAAACACAATCATTTCTTTACTGTGTGAATGACGTTAGCTTTGTATGTTTTAAATATTAATTGCCAAAATATAATTATTTACCTTAAAATTTCAAAGCCCAATATAAAATTAGTTGTGAAAACAACTGTTTGTGTAATATAAAGAAACTTCAAAACACAAAAATTCGACAAAAACCGCAAAAAATTCAACTGACTGACAGCCACAAAAGTAAACAAAGCAGAAACGACAAACAAATTGTGCTTAAAATATGAAAACATACCGAATCGTCTTTTTTTGTACCTATCTCTTTTCACTGCACTGAGTCTAGACGGTTCATAAAAATAACATGTGTTTTTACTTAGTAACAAAACGGCAGCTGGTTTGTCATGAGTTTCATGCGTGGAAGAGAATGATGCTAGATAAAAAGTATGTGTTTTATCTCGCCAGGTATTAATGACGCACGGGTAAAGACTCGCGGACTCAACTGTATTTCAAGTAATACCATACTCCATGAAACCTTTAGATGTTTTGAACTATTTGTGCCAAAATTACCTAATTTCTTTATATTCAAATGTAGATAGTTGTAAACTAAAATTTTATTAACACTGCCTGTTTCGGTAGCTAGTGGGGAAAGAAGTTTTTCAAAATTAAAAACTATTTACGAAGCTCCATAAGACAAACAAAACTAAAAAATTAGCATTCATTTCAATAGAGTTCTCACTAGCTGCTACTCTTATCTTTCCCCTCTAGACTACACCAATCTAATTGACGAGTTTGCCAAAATTAAAGTCAGAAGGGTACAATTATAATTTTTGTAAATGTTACTTAAGAACATATGAGTAAAATTTGCCAGCAATGCTTTTTAAATGCATTCATTTTTTTTTTCGAATCCTGAAATAACTAAATATTTTTAAAAATTTAAACGCAGATTGAAAGATTACAGTAGGAGGTAAGATTACCGAGGGCCGAAAGTCCCTTAGAATAAACAAAAGGTTTCTGTTGAATAAGATATTTGAAATTAAAAATTACACTCAATTTTCTCTTTTTTTCACCCTGTAACTTATTAAAATAAACAATATGGAGATCTCCAGAGCCGTTCGGCCTTCGGTAATAATATAATATTTTAGACTGCATTTAAATTTTTCAAAAATACTAATTAGTTTTCTCAGGATTCGAAAAAAAAATGAATGCATTTAAAAAGCATTGCAAGCAAATTTTACGTCTAACCACTTAATGTAGTGTTAATACATATTTCATTTCATTTAGAGTATGTATAAAGTATCTTTTAATAAAAATAAAAGTTAAGTTTCAATAATATTTAAGGGGCGGCATTTCGAAGACTTGAATCATATTGAAAAGATGTACCGCACGGCTCTGATGTCATATTATGTATAAATTTTTAGTTTGTGAAAACTGTCATTATATGTAGATAGCAGTGCGTGAAGGGTTTAAAGTGAGCGTGAAGTAACAATCTATTTTAAATGGGATTTACTTTTTCGCACACTTTCAATGGGTTTTTTGGCACACTTTCATATAATCAAATATCCTTAACTTTGGCGTTGTCATGTTGATGACAATATGAGCAATGACTTACAACAAAATTTTTAACAGTTTTGTGGTTTGAAAGTAGTTAGGATTTTTAAATGTCAAAGTTCTAAAAATTGTAGAATAGAAATGAATTCCAGTGACGAAGAGTTACAGTTTTTTTTATTTGTTTATCGTAGATAAAATATTGTATGAAACTGTGCGTGAAGTACTTTTTGCGAACTTACGCGATGTATAGCACTCGCTCCGTTGTCGCTCGTGCTCTAAAAATCGCGTGCGTTCGCAAAAAGCATACTTCACGAACTGTTTCATAAATAACTATTTTGGTAGTATAAACGTCACTGTCAGTGTCGAATTACCGACGCACTGTTGCCTGACTTTTGAAAGTTCGCAGAACTTTCGCACTCTTGGACCTCGTTTGTTGTTACCTGTTGATCGCTACTGTGTGCTCTTAGGATAAAATTAAAAATTAAATAAATCATTTACATTAAACTTTGCAAAGTTGGTTCGTAGTTGATTCGTCTCTTTCTATGGATCGTGAGGAATTTGCGATGAGTTCGCTGTAAATATATTTTAACGAACTGTATGCGAGCCGTTCGCAAACAGTTCGCTCGCATATGTGTACTCGGATTAAGGGAGGCTTACTTCCGACGATGGATGGAATAGCTGTTTATGATGATGATAAACAGTGATCAACAGTAACAGTATCAAAAATTAGCGAAAAAGCGAAAAATAACGAAAATGGATTGAAAAAAAATGCTAAACTACAAACTAGAGGACAGTAATTAGTAAGAATTGTTTTGACTAACTGGGAAAAACTAATTAGTAAAATAAACTGCTCGTCAAAAGTTAGGGATATAGAAAATTATGCTGATTTTCATAGTTGATTTTTTCGCGAATAGACGGATTCCGCTATTTTTTTCTATTTTAGATTTTTCTTTAGTATTTACATAGTTGTGCAAAGGTTTACTCAAACTTATGTTTTGTACTTATACCGGGTGGAAGAAAAGAAATATTTTTCTTATGTTAAGTTTGAGACACCCTGTAGGGACAACGAGGTACACATGTGAGCATACATCAGAACCGTATTGTAGTCTTATGTTTTGTGAACATGTTGTTGTTTGAATGTCCCTGATATCTTTAGAAACAAAAAAAATAGACGGTTTTGTAATTTAACACGTGTTTTAACCGAAACAATAGTTTGAGACACCTTGTAGGGAGAAAAAGGCACAAAGGTGAGTATACCTCGATATTATGTTGTAGTCTCATATTTTGTGAATATTTTATTTTTTTAATTTCTGTAATACCTTTAATAACAAAGAAACTAGACGGTATTACTCTTTAATAGGTGTTTCTATGTTTCACATGTGTGATGTGGCGCAAGTCGTCAGTTAAAACACATATTAAAGAGTAATACCGTTTAGTTTCTTTGTTATTAAAGATATCAGAGAAATTAAAAAAATAAAATATTCACAAAATATGAGACTACAACATAATATCGAGGTATACTCACCTTTGTACCCTTTTTTCAATACAAGGTGTCTCAAACTTTTGTTTCGGTTAAAACGTATGTTAAGCTACAAAACCGTCTAATTTTTTTGTTTCTAAAGATATCAGGGACATTCAAAAAACAAAATGTTCACAAAACATAAAGAGGAAAACTGACAGAGCGTGTTGCGACATTATGAGTGAAATAAAAAAATGTAACAGAAAAAGATAAAAACTGAAGACGGAATTCAACCCAACGTGAAAAAGATTAAACGTAAGAAGAGATAGAGAAATTTCTGTCAAAATTTGGTATTTATGACCCTTAAAATAACACCAAATGCTAAAATTTATTAGCCTGCAGATAGTGTGGATGTCTCGTCAGCCGAGGGTATGATCAGTGGCGTGGTAATTTTATGGTCAAACTACGTTTTGTTCTAATTTTTATCATTGTGAGAATTAAAAAAATCAACTAATATTTTTATCTCCACCACTGAGAGCGGTCAACTTTGTGGTTGCCTGTATTCTTCGGGACATTTTATCACAAAGTGTAAATATTACTAATTTTACCATCTTGTAGGGTATCTGCGTTCTCTTTCTTTTCCACTATTATATATATTATATCTCTCTTTGCCGACGTTTAAATTAGGACCCACTTGAATCTCGCTTCAACACGCGCCTCGACCTCGTCGTGAGAATTCTCCATAAGACTACAATACGATTTCGATGTATACTCACATTTGTACCTCGTCCTCCCTACAGGGTATCTCAAACTACCGGTGTAAGTACAAAAAAAAGTTTGAGTAAACATTTGCATCACTGTGTAAATACTAAAGAAAAATCTAAAATAATAAAAAAAACTAGCTGAATCCGTTAATCTGTTTACGAAAAAATCTACTATGAAAATTCAACAGAATTTTCTATATTCCTAACTTTTGACGAGCCGTTTATGTTACCTTGTGTTAGAAATGAGGATGTCCGTTTACTTATTTCTTATTTTTGTTACTTTAGGGACGTATTATATCATTAGCTTTTTGAAATACTATAAACTGCTCACATAAGAAGTTCCAGGCGTTCACCTCAGTTGTTTGAGTCAATTGTTTACTGCCATTCCAAACACAATTCACACCGATTAAGCACGTAGATACAACCAAGAGCAAATAAGAGAAGTAAAAGTAAAGGTGAACCAGATGAACAAATGGAATGATGACATCAAGCGAATGTCTGGTAACGAATGGATGCAAAGCATAACGATCAGAAATGGATGGACACACCTAAGGGAGTCTTACATTCGACGATGGATGGGATAGGCGTTGATGATGATAAACAGTGATCAACAGCAACAGTAACAGCAACAGTATCATAACTATGCGAAAACTAACGAAAATGGACTGGAAAAAATTTTGCTAAGGTACAAACTAAAGGACAGTACCTACCTAATTAGTAAAAATTGTTTGTATTTGTAAGATATGGTTTTAACTCACTTTTGAAAAAATGTGAAAACGTTGAATTATCCACGTCCGTCTGTCCCTCCGTCCGTCTATTTGTCCGTCCGTAAAAAGGATGTTACTATAGGTGAGAAATTTGACCTAGGACTTCCGGTTTTAGAAAACGACCGGAAGTACTGTTTTAAAGTCACCGAAATAGTACAACTGATATATTATTCGACGCGCCTTCGCAAAACGAGAACAAATATATACTTCCAGTTTCATGACTGTCTGTCTGTCTGTACGTCCGTCCGCGAATATAACTCCTCCGTCACTATACCAGGTAGAATGATAAATGAAGTGTCGAATGAAAGCTTATAATCCACGGACGGTACTAAAGGTGAGAAATTTGACCTAGGATTTCTGGTTTTAGAACTGCAATTGAAAGTATTGTTTTAAAGTCACCGGAATAGTATAAGTGATATTTTATTCGACGCTCCTTCGCAAGCCTAGAACAAATATATACTTGCGGTTTTATGACTGTCTGTCCGTCCATCCAAAGGTGAGAAATTTGACCTAGGATTTCTGGTTTTAGAACTGCAACCGAAAGTATTATTTAAAAGTCACCGGAATAGTACAAGTGATATATTATTCGACACTCCTTCGCAAGCCTAGAACAAATATATACTTCCGGTTTTATGACTGTCTGTCCGTCTATCCATCCGTCTGCGAATATGACTCCTCCGTCACCATACCAGGTAGAATGACAAATGAGGTGCCGAATGAAAGCATATAACCTAAGGATGGTACTAAAGATGAGAAGTTTGACATCGGACTTCCTGTTTTAGAGTACAATCAGGAGTACTGTTTTAAAGTTACCGAAATAGTATAAGCGATATATTATTCGACATGCCTCAGCCTTAGAATATAAAAGAACGGGTTTATTTTATATTCTAAGGCCTCAGCAAGATAAGAACAAATGTATACTTTTGGGTTTTATATAATTTCTGGTTAACAAGTTCTAACCGCAAGTGTAATATTATAGTCGCAGAAATAGTACATGTGACATATCAATCGAAGAGTATTGAAAATTCAAGCTTCACTCTTTAGTTCCGGTTTTGAAATCATTTCCATTTAAACAATTATGACCGAAAGTTTAGTAAAAATGACTCTAAATTAGTGCAATCGTATATAAATCCACGCAAAATTACACGAAGAGATCAAAATCGACTTCCGGTTCTACGTTCGATCCCTTCAAGTGAAAACCAAGGACTTGTAATTGGACGAAGTCCAATTAAGTACTTGTTTCTTGTGTTTAATAAGACTAACTGGGCAAAATTAAACGAAACATTAATCATAAGAAACGACGAATTTACGAAGGACGAAATAAGGTATGCTATAAACCTTTTAAAAAACGACAAAGCGGCTGGTGTTGGTGGAATTCCCGCAGAACTGATAAAATCACACTTAAACTTCCAGTGGATATGTACTACTTACTATTTAAAAAAATTGGGATCGAAGAAAAGATACCAAAAGATTGGGGTGAAGGAGTTATAATAAAGCTACCAAAGGAAGGAAATCTTACACTATGCGAAAACTGGAGACCAATCACTCTTCTCACTATAGCTACCAAAATAATGGCCAGAATAATATTGGAGAGAATTAGAGATCCCATAAATGAAAAATTAAGAATTAACCAAATAGGATTCAGACCGAACAGTTCCTGTATTGACCATATAAATACCCTAAGAATCATCCTGGAACAATCAGCGGAAATGAATCAGGAAGTTTATATCAACTTTGTAGACTTCGAAAAAGCGTTTGATTCAATAAATCGTAATATGATGTGGAGGATATTAAAACTCTATGGAATACCAGGCAAATATATAAGAGTAATAAGGCTTTTCTACGACGAATGTTTTACCAGAGTTGAACATCAAGGGGAACTATTCCAACAAATAAGCATCAAAAAAGGAGTAAGACAGGGGTTTGTCTTGTCACCGACGTTGTTTATAATAGTCATAGATTGGATAATGAAACAAACTGAAGATAAAAAAAACAGGTATACAATGGTCACCATTTAAAAACTAGAGGATCTAGAGTTCGCTGACGACATATGCCTCATAACATCAAACAGACAACACATGCAAAACAAAATCACCAGATTGAACAACTCAGCAAAAACAACCGGCTTAAAAATAAATCCAAAAAAAAAAACGAAAATACTATCAAATGGGGAAACGAACGGAAACAATATATATTTGGAAGGGAAACAAATAGAAGAAGTCAAAGATTTCTGTTATTTGGGCAATCTGCTAAACACAACAGGAGGCACAGAAAAGGGCATAACACAAAGAATAAGCTTCGCACAAAACGCTTTCAACTCTTTGCGCAAGATATGGGCCTCGACAAACATCAGCAGAAGAACAAAGCTACGATTATTTGAAACTAATGTAAAGTCTGTCCTGTTATATGGAGCAGAAACATGGAAACACCATAAAAAATTCTTTCAGAAAATACAATCCTTCATTAACAGGTGCCTACGTATTATATTGAGAATATTTTGGCCAAACAAAATTACTAATGACGAATTGTGGAGAATAACAAATGAAGAAAGGATAGAACATACAATAAAAAACGGAAATGGAATTGGATAGGACACACCTTACGAAAATCAGCAACAAATATTGCTAGACAAGCTCTACATTACAATGCTCAAGGCAAAAGAAGAATGGGTAGACCATCTTATACGTGGTAAAGAACAATAGAGAAAGAACTCAAAGAAAATAATTTAACATGGAACGATGCAAAAAATATAGCAAAAAACAGAAGAGAATGGAGAAAACTAGTAAACAAAATTGGACGGAACTCAACAGATGATGCGTGGGACTAGCAACCTCACCATCATTCCTCATGCTACTTGAAACACCGCAAGGTGCCCTTTGCTCCACTTGGAGATGTATGATTATGATGAACTGGGCAAAATACTATATGTAATCAATAAATTATTTGTTACCTTGTCTTTAGGAATGAAGATGTCCGTTTACTTATTTTTGTGATTTTAGCGAAGTATATATTTCACTTGCTTTTTGAAATACTAAACTGCTTGCATATTACATAGGAAGTTCCAGACATTCACCTTAGTTGTTTGAGTCAATTGTTTACTGCCATTCCAAACACAGTTCACGCCGATTAAGCACGTACGAAAATCGTTAAAAACTGCCAACTTGCAGTGCTAATGGCAAAAACTAATTATTGCGTGAATTACGATACCGGCAAATAACTGATAAAGATAATCCGTTTCATTAGAAATTGTTTACCTAAATAGGTAAATATTGGAGTCGATAAACACTTGCTAGGTATTATTTTGGAATAACGGGTGTGTCCAGTACCAACAAAAAGGTGCAAAAGTTTGATTAGTTGTTAATTCCATAAATAAATAGAACCGTAACGTATGGTCAGCTACAGGGTGATGTGATGACTTCCTAATCCAAACTGTTCTTTTATTCTTTGCTCAAAACAAAACTTTTAATCGGTTTCTGTCTATTATAGAAATATTGCCAAAGATAAGTCGATGACGTCGACATTATCGCTAAAAGAAATTTTCCCAAACTCTCTTTAAACTCTTTGCAATAATGTACAATCAACCACACCAAAAACAGGTGCTAATTGATGGCACGAGCCAACCCAATCTAAATTGCTTTAATTACAATCTTAGCTAACATTAAAATTGTCGAAATAAAGGAAATAGTCCAGAAAGCCACTGCGCATCCGCTAGGGAAAATATTCTAATTCAGATTTTTTGCGCAATCTTACTCAAAAAGGACTCCTTTCAACAAATTTGCATGTTGCCAGGACCAAAAGGTGGTCAAAATTTTTTTAAACGTTTTTATTTTTGTTTTTTTCCTAAAATTATTTTTTTTGCATGTAAAAAAGTTTTTTTAGGTTTTTTGGATCATTCCAAAGAGAAAAGGTCTTTAGTGACTTTTCTCTAAAAATAAGAGTTCTTGACATATAAGCGATTCAAAATTGAAAAATTGCGAAATCGGCCATTTTTAACCCTCAAAAACTATATGAAAAACTGAAAATTTGAATGTTGCCAAGATAGGTAGATATTCTTTAAACATCGATTGATGAAATGCCGAAGAGTTTTTTGCAATACAATATTCAAAACTCCTTTGTTTTTTAATTGCGAATCAAGCGTGCGCGACACTCTTTTCCACCGACAGTATGGTGCAAATGAAAGGAATAAATTCGTTATTTCGTAAACCGGCGACTTTAAGGAAAGATTCCGAAACAGGTCGATTTTTATTTTTAAGTTATGATATTGTGGCATATATGGTATACTAGTGACGTCATCCATCTGGACGTGATGACGTAATCGATTATTTTTTTTAAAGAGAATAGGGGTCGTGTGCTTGCTTATTTGAAAGGTTCTTCAATTCTCTATTCAGTAATATAAACATTTACATAATTATTTATACAGGGTGTCCAAAAAAAATTTATTAAATTAAATTATTTGACAAAAAAAGAAGAATGTATGTAATTTATTTAATTCAAAATACATTTTATTGCTTTCAAAAATCAGAAAACAAAGTAATTTCACAAATAGACATTCTTTTCGCTTATATTAAATGTTCAAACTTCCAAGAGGCAGGTGGCTGGCGGGAGCTGGCTTGAACACTGAATTAAATCGAAAAGCAATGTTTATTTGTGAAATAAACATTTTTAAGTTTTCGGGTAACAGTAAAATGTATTTTGAATTAAATAAATTACATACATTCTTCTTTTTTGTCAAATAATTTAATTTAATAAAATTTTTTTGGACACACTGTATAAATAATAATGTAAATGTTTATATTAGTGAATAGAGAATTGAAGAACCTTTCAAATGAGCTAGCACACGACCCCTATTCTCATTTAAGAAAATCATCGATTTCGTCATCACGTCCAGATGGATGACGTCACTAGTGTACCATATATGCGACAATATCGTAACTTAAAAATAAAAATCGACTTATTTCGAGATTTTTCCTTAAAGTCGCCGGCATACGAAAAAACGAATTTATTCCTTTCATTTGCACCATACTGTATACACATGCAACGGTGGAAAATAGTGTCGCGCACGCTTGATTATTAATTAAAAGACAAAGGAGTTTTGAATATTCTATTGCAAAAAACTCTTCGGGATTTCATCAACCGATGTTTAAAGAATATCTACTTACCTTGGCAACATTCAAATTTTCAGTTTTTCATATAGTTTTTGAGGGTTAAAAATGGCCGATTTCGCAATTTTTCAATTTTTAATCGCTTATATGTCAAAAACTACCATTTTTAGAGAAAAGTCACTAAAGACCTTTTCTGTTTGGAATGATCCAAAAAACATAAAAAAAAAATTTTTTTCCATGCAAAAAAAAATAATTTTAGAAAAAAAACAAAAAAAAATGTTTAAAAAATTCTTGACCACCTTTTGGTCCTGGCAACATGCAAATTTGTTAAAAGGAGTCCTTTTTGAGTAAGGTTGTGCAAAAAATCCGAATTAGAATATTTTTCCTAGCGTATGCGCAGTGGCGTTCTGGACTAAAAAAGTAATGAAGGCAATAAGTTATTTTTAAATCCATCGTTTGACGGTCGTGTCTGCCCTGTGCCTGACACCGTCCGATGAGATTTAGTTGCTGTGCTACTGAAGTCTCAAAAACGGCAATGTTAAAATAACTGACAAATAAAACTGTACAAACTACTAAACGACATTACTATACAGTTGAGTCTTGAGTCCGCGAGTCTTTACCCGTGCGTCATCATTTAAAGCATACGAAATAGGGCTTTTCATTCAGTCATTTGTTTCGAGCTTCTGTCATGTGTCACATAATATTGATATATCTACGACATACGGTATTGGTATATACAATAATACAAACCGAAGACGTATGACGTAGATATATCAATATTATGTGACACATGACAGAAGCTCGAAACAAATGACAATCGATGAAAAGCCTATTAGTCGGAAATGTGTTTGTGGCTACTGTTCCGATTACGGGTTTTATTATAAAATTTGACGTTATCAAATATAATATAGAATGTCAAATGTAAGTTTTGCTTCAAAATTTTTGTGCAGAATTACAGCTACATTTGAAGTAAGTAGCTTAATAAATTCTTTTATTATTATTGATTAATAAATAAATAAACAATTTATAAAAAAATTCAATAACATATTTTATTTTTGTTATTTTATTCACTTTGACGGAAATCTAAACACAATCATTTCTTTACTGTGTGAATGACGTTAGCTTTGTATGTTTTAAATATTAATTGCCAAAATATAGGTAATTATTTACCTTAAAATTTCAAAGCCCAATATAAAATTAGTTGTGAAAACAACTGTTTGTGTAATATAAAGAAACTTCAAAACGCAAAAATTCGACAAAAACCGCAAAAAAATTCAACTGACTGACAGCCACAAAAGTAAACAAAGCAGAAACGTCAAACAAATTGTGCTTAAAATATGAAAACATACCGAATCGTCTTTTTTTGTACCTATCTCTTTTCAATGCACTGAGTCTAGATGGTTCATAAAAATAACATGTGTTTTTACTTAATAACAAACGGAAGCTGGTTTGTCATGAGTTTTATGTGTGGAAGATAATGATGCTAGATAAAAAGTATGTGTTTTATCTCGCCAGGTATTAATGACGCACGGGTAAAGACTCGCGGACTCAACTGTAGTTCTGTTCTTCCGCTTTAACTTTTCCCATACATGAAATTATTCACGAATTACTTTTTATAATAGGTATCTCTTTTACTCACAGAAACTAGTATCCCAAAATTAAGCCGCTGGTCCATAGAAAATAGAAACCACAATAAGTTAAACAAGGATAAACAATATGGCATAGCGTTGATATCATAGATATAACAGAATAGATCAGGCTAGTCATATGCCACTCAATGCATCGAGGTGTAACGCCGATATCAAGTACGGTGGTCTAGCTATCTTTGTCTGTCGTGCGAGTGTGAGCGTATCTACCAAGAGGTGGGAATAACGGAACGACAGTGACACACAGGCGGCGGCCATCATATGCTAGAGAGAGAAAGCTAAGCGCCGGTAGAGAGAGATAGATAGACCACCGACCCGAACTGTTCCGCGTTACGCCATTTTTCGAACTGGCCTAATCTATTCTGTTATATCTATGGTTGATATACTGAATTCGCTCTACCGAGATTCACTTTGACACATTCGGAATAGGGCTTTTCATTCACAGTCATTTGTTTCGAGCTTCTGTCATGTGTCACATAATATTAATATATCTACGTCATACGTCTTCGGTTTGTATCATTGGTAACGTACGACGTAGATATATTAATATTATGTGACACATGACAGAAGCTCGAAACAAATGACAATCGATGAAAAGCCCTATAGGAAACATACAACACAAAAATTCCTACCTCATACTATTAACTGCTAAAATCAACTTAATCTTTCATTAAAAAAAGAAGAATTATTAGAAATAGTGGGAGTGTCTACTAATCTCATAAAATTTGTGGAGTTTATTTCTACAAAATATTTTGTGCAATAAATAATTTTCTCATTTGTTGTCAATACATTATAATGGTGTAAATAAATAATTATTGATTGGCGTAAGGTTTATGTTATTTTTATGTCTGTTTACTATTAATAATATTGGCTATGAGCAGGTGCTTTGGTTGTGTAGTAATTTCCAGTCACTTCTGACAACTGAACTTCCCAAAAAAGAAATTACTAACGTCAGTGTCAAAGTGAATCTCGATAAAGCGAATTCAGTATACCTTGTTTACTACGAGTTTTGACGTTTATGATTTTAAGTGACAGTAATATTAGCGCATTTGCTGGTTATTATATGAATGTATTGTTTATTTATCAATTAATTTATCCTAAATTCGTATGGTTTGCAAGTAACAGAAACCACGACTGCGTAACCAGAAAATAGGTCCCATTAAATTATTTCTTTGGAAATAAAACTTTGAATTGTTTTAAGCAGATGCCGCTACTGCATCCATATTTATTTGTTAGTCGTAATTCGATACTAGTAGGCTCGGCTTATTTTATTTTTTCAGACATATCCATAAATACAATCTCTGGTGATTTCTAATAACATTGAAACTAGTAAGATTGTTTATGTCACTCACTGAACAATTGAAACATAATACACCTCTTGTTTTCGTTTCACGACGACATTCTTTTCTTATCTTAAATTTGGATTCACCGTAGCCAAAAATCGTGAACAATATTCAATATATTCAATTTTTAGAGGCCTATCTTACTTCGACAACCGTGTACAACCTGTATTCGGTACAGAAATCCACCTATGTCTTTAAAAGTCATCGAAATGACGTATTGCTGATGTTTAATTTCTGAGTTTTGCATCAAAGATTTCGTTTTGGTGACGCCAATAGCATATCTGATTTAGGACTTTTTCTTTTTGATGTACCTATCCGTGACGAATGTTCGCGACCACCATGGCAACTTTTATCTTATCTGCAGCAGCATGGAAAAGCTGCACAGATGTTGTGTTGAACCGGGTCCCGGTGAATTCGTAACTATTTTAATTCCCCATCCTAATTACAGGCCAACTGTACAAATTTTTCGATAACCCACTAACTACCGGTGAATTTGTAACTTTCATTTTTTTAAGTAATGTTGATAATTAACAATTAAGTATACCAAGATTTATAAAACCTTGTTTAAATTGTTTTACATGCACTAGATTGCGGCTATCTTGAATTTTGTTTTAAATGCTTTTCTTCTTACTGGTAGACAAACAATAGTAAAAATGTGCAGTTTTGACATCAAATTGTTGATAACCAACATAAGTGTTTGTTACTTCTCAAAATATTAAAAAAAAACTTACCGTCGGTATAGCACGTTGCATTACAACCAGATGCAGAACATTACCATACATGTTTTCCACTTGTTAGCACTTTCTTTAAGTGAAATTTAACATTATTTACCACCAATAACTTACACCCACGTTCACTCATTACGAAATCTGTTACAAGAATTTCAGCTATTTTCAGAAAATTTATTTGGATTTTCTCTAGTAACTCTTCCAAGAGACAATACATAAATGATGAATACCTTTTACACCACCTTCAAAGAGGGTAATTCATACAGGTACATACCTGGAATATCGGTATTAGATGTACCTGTATGAATTACCCTCTTTGAAGGTGGTGTAAAAGGTATTCATCATTTATGTATTGTCTCTTGGAAGAGTTACTAGAGAAAATCCAAATAAATTTTCTGAAAATAGCTGAAATTCTTGTAACAGATTTCGTAATGAGTGAACGTGGGTGTAAGTTATTGGTGGTAAATAATTTTAAATTTCACTTAAAGAAAGTGCTAACAAGTGGAAAACATGTATAGTAATGTTCTGCATCTGGTTGTAATGCAACGTGTTATACCGACGGTAAGTTTTTTTTTAATATTTTGAGAAGTAACAAACACTTATGTTGGTTATCAACAATTTGATGTCAAAACTGCACATTTTTACTATTTTTTGTCTACCAGTAAGAAGAAAAGCATTTAAAACAAAATTCAAGATAGCCGCATTCTAGTGCATGTAAAACAATTTAAACAAGGTTTTATCAGTGGCGGCTCGTGGCCTTAGAGACAGGGTCGGCAAGGTCTTTTTGTCTCCTCATATAGGTATACCATCTAATTAAAAGGCTTAAATCATCGTAGGACATTTTTTTGTTTGGTTTACTTGACATTCTCTCTTGTTTCATAGTGTTTCGACAATATGTTTTGATTCTTTTGAGACAAGAGAAATCCCGTTCATTTAAAACAGAAGTTAGTGGTAATAAGAGAATCGATGATCAGTTTGTTGTAATGAATTGCAGTACTTACGATATAAAATTACACATATTTTGTAACTTATCCAACTTTCTGAAAATATTTGGATCAACGTAATTTTTAAGTAATTTGTAATAATAAATATCTTGAAAATTCTTTGGCGAAGGTAACTTAAATTTGGAATCGTCAAAGAGGTCAAAAATTTGTAAATCTTCAAAATTAGAAAAACGAGTATCTATTTGCATAATACATACATAGCAGGTATCCAAAATTTCAAAATATACTCGTCTTTGGAGATATGTATCATGCCTGTGTCTTTTTTGGGGTGGTTCGGAAATATCAAGTGAACCCAAAACGTCACTGCGTCTGCGTATATATTGGAAACTACTATCATTACGAAAATCTTTGACATTTTGCACCAGTTTTCTTATTCTATCTTTGGAATAAATAATGTCAGTTGACTGATTTTGAACAACAATGAATATCAAATTGGTTTGGGCAAACACTTTCTTAAAAATATTTAAAAGAATATTAAAAGAGTAATCATTGAATAAAGTTCTCAAACCGATTGCTTCACGGATCAAGATATCACATCACAACTTTCAAAATCGTCGCTTTCGATAATAAATTTAAAAAAACTTCCAAAAGCTGTTCACGAAAATCTGTTACAGTGGAAACTAACCGAGGTTTAAAATTTCATCGCGTCTGACAAACTGCTTGCATTTTTTTCGAAACAAATTTTTCTAAAACAGTAGTCTGTTTGGGCGAGCTAACTGGCAAGAAAAGACGATATTTTTTAATTTTTTTACACGTATTTATCCTGCAAAACTAAATTCATTCTATTCCCATGACAGTGAGTAAATAAAGCTTGTGGTGCAATAGTTTTAACTTTTGCCTGGAGACCGTTCAATTCACCAGACATCACGGCAGCGCCGTCATAAGTTTGCCCTACCAATTTATTTTTGATATCAAAATATTTTAATCTGTGATTTAAAACACTGAAAACATATTCTGTCTTATTGCTTTTACTCACGTCTATAAAACCTAAAAACTTCTCATAAATAATATTACCACGTAACGCGTATCGGACAACAGTTGATAATTTTATTATTGTAAATGACATGATAATCAGAAGTTTCATCTACTTCTAGCGAAAAGCAAATCTCAGATCCAATAACGTTATTCAAAATGCAACTAATTGATTATGTTAGTTCATTCTGTACTGTTTTAGACATGCCGCTAAATATCTTAAAATCAGAAAGTAGATTAGAAAATCCAAATCGTAGTTCTTAAACAATTTTATTAGTTATCTATAATTATATGATATAACGATTATACGATATTATATATCTATAAATAAATGTTAATTCCTGACAACTTAAAAAATTACAATATCAATTAAACAATGTAAAACGGCGTAATTATTTTTTACAATTTCTGCCGATGCTTCCAAATGAAACCGGCAGATTAAAATTTGCCGTACCTGCCGAGTACGGAGAGAGAGCTTACCGAGAGAAAAATATACGTTTGGTTGCTCTTCGACTCGTATTTCGTTGAGTTTTACGTGTAAATCGTCAAGCTAGGGATGAGCTGGGGTCGGCTAGCCGAACAGTCAGATGAATGGCTCGGATCATTCATTTTTTGAAAAGTCTCTTATTATGCACAGGAATCACTTAACGCTCGGATTGGTCAAATCCTTTTAAAAACTATGAATAAAATTTAGTCTGTATTATCTGACAGTTTTTTTTATTTCATAGATACAAAAAATGACATAAACTCTGATTAAATTGAATACTTATTAAAAAAATCTATAATGTGTGGGTCGGCACTGCCGACACTGCCGACCCTGACCGGCCGCCACTGGGTTTTATAAATCTTGGTATACTTAATTGTTGCTTATAAAACTATAAATTAAGTCAGTTAAACGTTAATAACTTTGGGCCTTGTTATGCAAAAAGCAACCAACTCACATTTTTGAGGAAAACAAGATAATGTCACATATCGATTTAAAAATGTGTATTCTACATTGTGTAAAAAGCAACCAAGCCATTCTAAATATTAAACCATGAAAAATACTACTCCAAATTATTTCTGTTTAATAATAGTTCACTTAAGATTTCGCATAAGACAACCAACCCTCTTGGATTGTTTGTGTATCACTGGACTGAACATATTATTACATTGCACTGTCGAAAAGTACCAGCCAAGTGGGTTGATATTGTTATGCCGATTACGGTTCCTGGAATGTTGCATCTTTTTGCTTTTACGTGTAGGTACTGACCAATAGTAGTTCGTGCTTAAATATTAAAATATTTGTTGTGTTATATCTATTACATTATGAAGAAATCTTTGAATCTTTAATGCGAAAAATATGTTTAAATCAAGAACTGTTAAAATAATTAAAGCGGCTGGCGAAATTGCAGAAAATGGTAAGTTTTAGGATTAAGGCTATGTTTATTGTTTATCTTACGTTTTAAATATTATGGTTTGTTGTTTTGACTGATTATCGCATATTTTTTATTTGTATTGATATTATGTATAATAGTAGAAATTCTGCTGTATGGTATTACTGAGTTGACTGAAATTATTCGGTTTTATTCATGGATTTTGTGGGTTGGTTGGATTTTGCAGATTGCATTTTATTAGATATATTTCCAACAGCAAAAAGAAACCAACCCTCAATATGGCTATTTTTTTTGTAAAAATTTATTAGGATAATTTTGATACTACTATGATAAAATTGCTCTAAAATTAAACTATTGATTAGTGAAGTTATCGTTTAAAAAAATACGACGGAAAATTAAATATTTAGAAAAACATAAAAAGTTAATTTTCTCTTAATTTACAAATTGAGGGTTGGTTGCTTTTTGTTTAACATGGCCCACTTATGTAAAAATAAAACTTCTCTCTCGACATTACTATACGTGAAATAGCCCAAAGAAATAAGTAAAAATACACGGTTTTATGACACTCAGGGCCGGTTGTTCGAACGCTAATCAAAAATGATCATTATCAAATATGAAATTATGAAATTAGTTAATCAATTATGTTAATAATTGTTATGTTAATTGATTAACTAATCTCATAATTATAATCAATTATGTTTTCAGCAACCCAATCAAAGTTGACATTGACAGTTGGTGACAGTAATTAAATATTTGATAGTGATCATTGTTGATTAGTGTTCGAACAACCGGCCCTAAGTGTAACTACTATATGTAACAATTGTTTTAATTTCTGTATGGATAGAATAACAAAATGTATGTAAGTCTGACCAATTTTTTCTCAATTTATTTATTTATTGACAATTTAAATGAAAAATAGCTGATTTTAAGAACTTTCGTCAATAAGTTACAACATTTTACCAAAAAACTGAAAAAAGAACCGATTAGTTTATTGAAATAGCTTTAAGATGAGTTGAAGTAAAATGGAATTGGAGCTTTGTTTATCAATAAACATTAATGAAAGGTATACATTTGCGACAGGCCCCGTGTTGGCTTAATCCGTTACTGTTCAAATTCATTTCTTACGTTTTAACCTAACTACCTGAGGTATTAGATTTAATCCATGGTTTCGAATTCACCTGTAGAAGGTTTCGAGTTGGCAGGTTCAGGTAGTAGAAAAGTTACGAATTGACCGGTGTACATTTTAATTTTAAAATGTTTGTCATTAAAAGTTACAAGTTGGCGCGTGCCCGTTAAACGAGGTTCTGAGATTTTTCAATCAGGATGTTCTTCTTCTTCCTGGACCTCGCTTTCCAAATATTTTTCCTTGCAAGATGGCTTGTAGGAGGGCATATCTGGATTCATTTCGCATAATGTGTCCGAAGAGTTGATTTAGGACATGTTTATGATTTTCGTTTGTGTATACATAATTTACTGGTTTATTAGACCTTCCCTTCTGTTGACACAATATAATACCATTCTGACAAAATTTGTAGCGATAAAAAGAAATCCTACGGAACGTGGCGCGACATTCTGAGTGAAATAGAAAAATGTAACAGAAAAAAACTGAAGACGGGTTTAAACGCAAGTGAAATAGATTAAACGCAAGGTGAAATAGAGAAATTTCTCTCAAAATTTTGTGATTTACGATCCTTAAAGAAATAACAAATCCCTTAATTATGGTTATTTATGGTGAGCGTGGAGTGGCTTGCCTTGTTCCATCGATTGTCGGTACAATGATACACTTCAAAGAAAAACAGACATTCAAACGATACTCTTCAACTGGACAACCGAGGGTACGATCAGTGTCGTGGTAATTTTGTGGTCTAACCACGTTTTGTTGTAATTTTTATCATTGTGTGAATTAACCAACTTACTAATATTTTTAATGGCCTCCACTGGCGCGGTGTAATAAATATTCTTGAGGATATGATGTCCAACCCAAGGGTCCGACCCATCTTATCACAAAGTAAATATTCACTAATTTTACAGTACTGTGGGGGGGGGGGGGTACTATGCTCTCTGTCGATTTCACTATTATACAGTGAGAAGCGCGCTAATAACCGGCAAAATAGCGCAAAAGATGGAAAATATAATACATTGCGTAACAAAAAGAGATGAAACTAGTGGAGATGGAAATGATCGTTATAAACGTATAAATTAACTAGTGATGAGCAAAACAAGAACAAGACCAAGACCAAGCTAGCCTTGGTCTTGGTCTTGCAGCTAAAAGGCAGTCTTGGTCTTGGTCTTGGTCTTGCACTAGCCGGTCTTGTTCTTGGTCTTGGTCTTGCTGCAAGAGTCTTGCTGGTCTTGCTTTTTTGATAGTAATAATTTGAACCAAACAATTTCGAATAAAATGTACATTGAAATAAATAAAGATGTGAAGAATGAAACTATATTTTTTGCATTAAAATTTTAACAGAATGTAGAATGTAGTTTCAAACGGATACCAATTTTAACATTATACATTCACCTAATGACCTAATTATTTCTCTCTATATAAAGAGATTAGAGTATATTTTTATAATGGTAATGTTTATCAGTAGGAAAAACCTGCATTTACAACCCTTGTTGCAATTGCCGGCCTTCGGTTGTGTCACGTTGTGTTTTGCATGCTGTCGATACCTGCCGCCTGCCTTCAGACCACGACTTGAGTCGTCTGGATTATTGTTTATTGCCCCTGTATTTTAATAAAATGTTAAAGAAAAAGAGCTTCTTAAAGGTGCCACAAATGGTCGGGGATCTTCAATTCACGGATTTTACGAAAAGGGATAAACGGTTTATAGTTGTTAACAGATAATGATCTGCTCCTTTCACTCGAACACTGTAGTATTTATCCTACGAGGGTCAAATTTAAGAACATAAATTAAATTTTTATAAGAGAACACAAAAATCAAATAGTTTTTACTCTATTTAATCATTATTTAATATAATTACCTTTTTTTATAAACTAACTAAAACATACTTTTTAGTAAATACGTACATATTTACCATACCTATTTATAGACCTAATACTATAACATAATAACTAAACCTAATGGGGAGTTATAAACGCTTAATTCTGTAATTTGTTATCTTGCAGTTCTTTAATTTTATTTAAACTACATTGCTCTCGTAACACGAGTTATTCGCACTTTTTATTTTCACATATTTTTGGATTGAATACCCATTATGACATTTAAAAAGTTGAAAATATTCGGATGTGGGTAGTAAAAACTAGAATTTAAAACACACTCAAATGATGCGCATGCATTTCAAGTGCGGCACATACTATTTGTACTACTGGCCCTTTCTGGGGAAAACCTAGATTCTTCCAAATAGTTTTCAACTATGAAATCAGTAAAATTCTTTACACGTTTGTCATCCGGGATTTTCACAAATAATTCAACTTCCAACTTTCGTTGATTGTAAAAAATTAATCAAAAAAATAATTTTAAAAATTTCCCAGTATCGGAATTTTTGTCATTATATTCAGAAACTGAACCTAGCTTTGGATTTTGCGATACCAAGCTTGACACATTACAATCGACAACCAGATATTTTTTATTCAGGCCACAATGCTTTCACAGCATTGTGAATCCCTTTTCAAAATCTATTATGATATTTTTTGTATTCATTTTAAATTTAACGACCTACATTTTTCCTCGATTATGCGAAAAGAATTGAAATAAGTGTCAGTATTTTTATTAGACAAAAAAGCGAAAACTACTGGTACATAAAAACCGTTTTTAATTCCATTTTTTTTAAATGGATTACCCTATCTATAATTACATTTTTTTTGTCTTACAAGTTATTTCAATTGTCCTTGAACTGTCGCCGTTTGAAAACTTGCCTCTGGACACTTTGAAGGTTGAGAAATTGCAAACCGTTTGACTTAATCAAAACGACTTAAAAATATAACCAAAATATTATGTATTTTAAAAATTCGATATTGTTTAAGGTTTTTTACAATGTCAGTATATATTATTGAACTAACAAAATAAAGTTAAATAATAAAAACCAATTTTTCTCAAAAAAGTGCAAGAGTCTTGCAGGTTGGTCTTGGTCTTGCGTGGTCTTGCAAGGTTCGGTCTTGGTCTTGTTCTTGCAAGCTTGGTCTTGGTCTTGGTCTTGCAACCAAAAGGCGGTCTTGGTCTTGGTCTTGGTCTTGCTGCAAGACCAATACCAAGACCGCAAGACCAAGACCAGTCTCGCTCATCACTAAAATTAACATTGCATTACATAATTTTCCACTTTTAGACGTATCAGAGGAGTATGAAAACTGTCACAAGTCTAAAGGTAGGAAACTATGTAATGTAATGTTAATTTGTACATTTATATAACGATCATTTCCACCTCCACTAGTTTCATCTCTTTTTGTTTCCCAATATATTATGTTTTCCGTCTTTTGCGCTATTTTGCCGGTTATTAGCGCACTCATCACTGTACATTATATTATTATCTCTCTTTGCCGACGTGTAAATTGGTAAACTGGTGAAGCACGCTTCAACACGCGCTTCAACCTCATCATGGGATTTCGTCTATAGACATCATGACGAAGTTGACCATGACCATGTTGACGGTGTGGTATGACCAGGGTTTTTCCTGGTGATTTAGTTATTGAGTTAACATATCCGTAAAAATACATATGTACTTATTTATTGTAGCATCAGAACGACGGTCACTAAAATATCATTTATTGAAGATGAATTTTAAACTGTTACCAATAGTCCGCAATATTAATTGTTTAAAGAGAATGGATTTTATTTTCACCTATTCTACACCATTAAAAAATGGTGAAAACGTTGAATTATCCACGTCGGTCCGTCCGTAATCACAAGTCCTCCGCTATTATAGAAGATAAAAAATAGAGTGTCAAATAACCGTACTTAAATAGGGCAAGACCGTAAGGGTAAATATATTCAGTTGGGACTTCCTGTTCTGGAGTTACAACCGGAAGTGACATACTTATCGTTTACATCGGAGATATGGTACACCATTCGACCCGTCTTAATAAGAAGAAACCGAGTATCTATTCATTTACTTCCGGAATTCATATACGAATATACTTCCGGTTTTGATATCACTTTCGGCTTCAATATGTCATCCGGTTAAAACATTGTGACTGGAAGTTTTTCAAAAATATCTCAAAATTAGACATATCATATATTATCTATGAACGTGTATTGAACAGGCGAGTTCAAATATAAGGTTCCGGTTTTAATATCTCACCCGGTTAAAAAGTTTTGACCGGAAGTTTTCCAAAAACATTCATTCACGTGGGTGAAAACCTAGGACTTACGAAGTCCAATCCCTTGTATATCAAAGAGTTACCTCAATTAAAGGAGAAACAGTTTTTCTGTATTTTCTGTAATAAGAAGTATTAATAGAAGTATATAGTACAGGGGTGGCCAAGCTCCTTGATAGTCCGAGCCATTTTCCAAAATTTAAAACTTTTCGCGAGCCGCAATTAAACAATTATTTAAAAAGTGTAAAAATGGTATTAAATTTTTTTCTCAGTGATTGGATTTCACGAATTTTAAGGTGAAATAAAATGGTTTCCATCGTTGTTTCAAATAAGGAAATAATTCTGCAAGCATGCTTCGATTCTTCATCATCCTTCCATCTTTGTCTGGGACGGTCTACTGATCTTCTACCGTTTGATTTATCAAAAAACACTGTTTGTAACAGTCTGTCTTCTTTTCCTCTGATTTTACCACATGACCTGCACATCTTATCCGGTTGATTTTTATATGTCTGACGATGTTTTCAGTATCATACACAGTCACCAATTCAGCTGTGCGGTACCACTCTCCTGTCAATTCATCTCTTTGAATGCCAATTATCAATTATCAATTATTGGTTAACTAATTTTATAATTGTCATCAATAATTATGTTTTCGGCCACGGTTCTTAAACATTACTACGGTTGCCTAAATCGACTAACCAATGAACATTAAGGGTGAAATTACGTCACGAGAGTTTACTGTCATTTGAATCATAATATGATTTTTTTCGAATCCTGAGAAAACCAAGTATTTTAGAAAAATTTAAACGCAGCGCAGGATGCAAGATTACATTATTACCGAGGGTGGAAAGCCCCTTAGAATAAATAAAAAGTTTCTTTTGAATGAAATATTTGAAATTAAATATCACACTTCTCTTTTATTTTCAGCCCTGTAACTTATTAAAATAAACATTATAGAAGTTTTCAGGGACTTTCAGCCCTTGGTAATAATATGGTCTTTCATTCTGAGTTTAAATTTTTCAAAAATATTTATTAGTTTTCTCAGGATTCGAAAAAAAATGAATACAATTAAAACACATTGAGAATTTTGACATGCGTCAAAATTTTGCATTAACTCGATGTAAAATTCTGAACTGTTGAATTCCAGCTTCCCTAATAATTATTGTACATCAAAAGACATTAGAAACTATTTGTAGAGGATTGAAATCTGTATTGGAAATAACTGTTAAAATTGGTCTACGTAATTAAATATATTCCAAAATTTTGTAAAAATGTAATACATTTTAGTTTTCAGTCCAAACTTAGGCCACACACAATGCAATAATGTTCACATTTTTGAACTGTCAATATTTTTATTTTATCATCTATTGTTTAAAAACAATACAGTTGATAAGATACCCTCAGTTGCGGAGAAAGGATTAATAATAAAGATTTTTTTTATTCAGTCAATGGTGTGAGCACTGTCAGTTAAATAGTAACGTGTGGCCTTACTTTTACACGCATACCTATTGTGGCAAATGTATCATATTTTTCAAAATTTTGGAATGCATTTAAATCGTAGAACAGTTTTACCTACAGATTTTAATTCTCTACAAGTATTCTCTCATGACTTTTGATGTAAAATAATTAGGGAAGCTGGAATTCAACAATTCAGAATTTTACATTGGAGTTTCCTATGGCCCTTTTTACGATTCACCACCCGGTATAAGATAAAATGTGTACTATTTGTTTAATTATTTCATAATAACACAAATAATACACATATATACACAATAACACACATTCAATGATCGAAAATCATTTAAAAATATGGGAATGTAAACTCTTGTGACGTAAAGTCAAAAATATAAGTCTCCCCACCACCGTCGGACAAGAAACCGTAATAAAGTCTAATAACCGTGGTTTTCGGCAACCCAACCAAAGTTGACATTGACAGTTATGACAGTAATTAAGTATTTGATAGTGATTAATGTTGATTAGTTTTCGAACAACCGGCCCATAGTCTTTTATATTTGGTGTCAATAATTTAAGACATTTAACACAAAATTAAAAGTAATTCAGGTACATTTATTGAGAGCCACAAATAATCCTTCAAAGAGCCACATGTGGCTCGCGAGCCACAGTTTGGCCACCCCTGATATAGTATATAATATAATAGAAATATTAATAGAAGTATTGTGTAATAAGAAGTATATTATTTTCTGTAAGACCGTAAGGGTAAATATATTTAGTTGGGACTTCCTGTTCTGGAGTTACAACCGGAAGTGACATACTTATCGTTTAAAGGCCCATTTATACATATCAGGGCCGTGTCCGTTCCGTGATAAGACAGGGCCCGGTCAAAAAAAAACAATATGTACTCTTATGAGTATATTTATACATTGGCGTTTCCCGGACGGGGCCCGTCCGGACCCGGTCTGAAATTAATCCCAGCCGATATTTTTGCTGTCGGCACTGGCGATGCACGAAAATGACACGGGTCGCAAGGACTTATATAAACACGATTTTATTGTTTTGTGAACGCTACTGCTGGAAAACAGACAAGCAATAGATATTGTGAGGTGAGATCTTCTATCCAAGCCGAAATATTTTCAACTATTTTTTACACAGAGATATGTAATAACGTTTTCCTCTCTTATTCGGCCCGGTACGCACACTGCCACAACCCGGTTGTATGTAAATATTGCATTAAAAATACCCGGACTCGGCACTGACCCGGAACGGACACGGCCCGGGTATGTATAAATGGGCCTTAAATCGGCGATATGGTAATGTCGAAGCGAAGATCGGTGGGATATGCGCATTCTATCAGTGAAATTCGATATTTTTAAGATATTCCAGAAGCCGCTACAGATTAAATGTTTTAACAACCTATTAATCATTCAGAATTACTCGACGGATATTAGTACAGTTAAAATAATTAAGACAATAACCGGACAATAATGATTTAATGAGTGAAATTTTAAGTTTTTTTTACTTTAATGACAAAAAACAAGCCCATTAGCAGAACCCAATTAAAAATTATTTTGCACATCATATTTGAAACATTATTTGGTTGAAAAATCTCATTTTTGTTGGCAAAAAAATATATTAATTTGTCTGGACTAAATTACAGTTCTGTTTATCTTAAGAGAGATACGTTACTATCAACATTAACACAGTGTTTCCAAACTGAATTTTGTTATTTTGGGTGTAAATTTTTTCCACGGATCTCCGAGGGTACAATACACCATTCGACCCGTCTTGATAAGAAGAAACCGAATATCTATTCATATACTTCCGGAATTCATATACGAATATACTTCCGGTTTTGATATCACTTTCGGTTTCTATATTTCACCCGGTTAAAACGTTGTGACTGGAAGTTTTTTAAAAATATCTCAAAATTAGACATATCATAATCTATGAACGTGTATTGAAAAGGCGAGTTCAAATATAAGGTTCCGGTTTTAATATCTCACCCGGTTAAACAGTTTTGACCGGAAATTTTCCAAAAACATTCATTCACGTGGGTGAAAACCTAGGACTTACGAAGTGCAATCCCTTGTATATCAAAGAGTTGCCTCAATTAAAGGACAAACAGTATTTCTGTATTTAAATGGTACGTAAACTTTTTGGTGGAATTGTCGTCTTCCCTCTCCAGCGCACGCCTTCTTGTGTTTCCGCATAATCCGCGCATCCTGAAATCGATTTCGGGATACACATACACACCAACACAGTCACCGACGAGAGTCGAGTGTTAAATCGCTATTCTGGACTCTGGATACCCATTAGCGTGACAATCAGCAGTAAAGGTATTTTCCCCAAAATAATAAGAGCCAAAAAAACTGGGGATAAAGCTAATAGAATGTTTATTTTGCTACTTAGTCTCAATAAAAAAAACTGTGTTATTTTTAATATTAAGCTACAATTCTGCTATTTTGGAGTATTGGTTATTGGATAACTAAATACATACCAAAATCACCAAACTATGGCCTTGGCTATTCAGAAATGAAAATTTTCCTTCATCAATTTTTCCCATTTTTTTATCCCTTCCACGACTTTTTATATAAAAGAAGACAAATTTTTGGATATCACTTATCGATTGGGATTTAAAGAGGAACATTGCCTAACATTAATAACTAAGAAAGACAATTTACGCGAAAAAATTATTATTTTCACTCATTTTTTCGAAAATGTGAAAACCTTGAATTATCCATATCCATATATGTCTGGCCGGAAGTTGCAACCGGAAGTACTGTTTTAAGTAGCGGAAATATTACACGCGATATATTATGCGACGCGCTTTTAACAAGACAAGAACAAATATATCCTTCCGGTTTCATACCCCTCTGTCCGTTCGTCTGTCTGTCCACGAATATAACAATTCCGTGAATAAAACAGATATAATGACAAATGAGATTCCGTAATGGATGCCTATCGGTTAAGGGTTAACCCCGGTGCTGACGTATCATCAGATCATGTTCCTGTTGTTGGTAAATTTAGGTTTAGATTCAAGAAGGTTGCAAAAAAGAACAGCAACAAAAAGTGCGATATGAGAATACTAAAAGATAAGAAAACAAAAGGGACAGTCGCACAGATTCTTTCAGAGAAGCTAATTAATATGGAGCAAACATATAATGCCGAAGAATCACTCCAAAATATATGTGAAACCTTTAACAGCATCAGAGAAGAACATCTAATAGAAAAGAAAGAGATAAGAAAAAGTTGGATGAACGACAATATACTACAACTTATGGAAGAAAGAAGAAAATCAAAAAACTACAAAATAATCTACAACACGATTCAGAGACAAATAAGAACTGAAATAAGAAAGGCCAAAGAAAATTGGTTAAAAACACAGTGTGAAGAGATAGAGTCGTTAGAGCAAAAACATGATACGTTTAACATGCATAAAAAGGTGAAACAAGCAGCTGGTCTTCAGAAATACAACACAGCTAGCAAATTTCGAGACCAACAGGGGAATATCATCACAGACAGAAATCAAGAAATCTACATATGGACAAAATACATATAGGAACTCTTTGATGATACTAGATCCGAACAACCTCCATCCTACATATATGATGACCACTTACCAATCATATCAGATGAAGTGGAAAGAGCAATATCACAACTAAAAGATGGCAAAGCTCCTGGACCTGACAATGCATATGCTGAACTCATAAAACTATTTAACACCGACGGTACTCAACGCCTAACAAAAATATTTAACGACAAATATTTAAGCGGAGTAATACCAAAAACATGGTTGTATTTCTAAAAATTATACATCCAAGGATATATAGACTGTGCGAAGAAAAAATCAGCCGAACACAGTTTGGTTTTCGAAATGCAGTGGGTACAAGAGAGGCTCTATTTAGTATACAAGTGCTATTTCAACGATGTAGAGACGTAAATTACGATATTTATGCATTTTTCATTTATTACCATTACCATCAAGCGTTGGATACAGTAAAGCACGACAAGCTGATGGAGATATTAACCAATATTGGAATTAACACCTGTGATTTAAGGATTATCAGCAATCTGTACTGGAATCAAACATCCTATATCCGGACAGAGGCAGGAGAATCCGACGATATCAAAATCAAACGTGGGGTCCGTCAGGCAGTGGCGCACCCAGAATTTTCCTCTAGGGGGGTTGGCTTGGGCGGGGTTCGGACAAATAATCCCTGACATAAAATCCCCACAAATTATCCCTGGACAAAAAATCCCCACAAAAAATCCCGGACAAATAATTCCCACAAATTTTTTTCGACAAAATATCCCCACAAAAAATCCCCATGAAATATTTGCTACCGAATAGTTCTCTAAAAGTTTTCCCGTGAACGCAATTGACTCAAATGTTTTTCAGCCTCAGTGCATAAGAGTTACAGCAATGGCCATGAAACCGCTTTTCGGCACGACAATAATGATTAGTAATTAAGATTAAGCATGAATTATTGTAATTTCGAATTCCAATTACATGCCGAAAACTTCAAATTTTACATGACAAAAGGGTTTGTGTTTCAAAAATCGTGCAAGATATGGGGAATGAGCCAAGGCTGTGGGAATAATGTTGTAATTATTCGCTTAAATATTTTGCTCATTCTGCCTTGAATAACTAAGTTCAAAACATTGGCTATTATCTGTGTGCATCCATGAAAAATTTTTGCGCTATTAAGAATGTTTTGCTTTGTTATTAAAACGCAGAACACAGGTTTTTGGCATAGCTTTGGAAAGCTTTTGAAGCAGGTTTCTGAAATGTTGCTTGCAGTGAATTGAAACTGATGACTAAATATTTTTCGTTATGTATTACTAAAAAGATTACTACCATACACCGAAGAAATAGTTGGTGACTACCAGTGTGATTTCAGGTGCGAAAGATCGATTGCTGATCAAATATTTACTATTAGACAAATGCTTGAAAGGATTGTGAGTATAATCAAGACATGCATCAGATCTTTAGATCCTACACTATGGAATACAATGGTCGAGCTGGGCGTACCCAAGAAACTAACTGCGGTAACGCAAATGTAGTAACTTCTTTGCACAAGTTATAAGATGTGGGGAAATATAAATGCTTTCTGCGTAAATTCTGGACTGAGACAGGGAGATCCGCTGTCCCCATTGTTGTTTAAACTGGCCTTAGAATAGGGCATGCGAAAAATTTATCCAAAAATCAAACCAGACATAGCTGCTCGGGGAGAGACCAGATGGGGTAAAGTCTGTAGGACGGCTTAGAAAAAGGTGGAAAGATGCAGTCAGAGAAGATCTGAAGAAAATGGGACTGAGACAATGGGAAATAGTGGCACAGGACTGACATGGAAGGCAATAGTAAACCACTCGCAAGGACACTCGAAGAGTTATAACGCCATTGATGATGATAGTAACTAAATATTTTTGACGTTAATAACTAAATATTTTTGACGTTAAATTTACAAAAAGTAAAAGGTTTTTTCTTCGAGCGTGCAAAAATGTCTACTTTTGCGAACGCCTTTTAGTTTAGAAAGTTTTACTTTTCCGCACGCGTTTTACTTTTCCGCACGTATTTAGATATTTTAATATGGCCTTAAAATATTTATAATACATGCAATAAACTAATATTTATATATTATTTACTATTTTATTTCAAATGTATCTTATTGTGTTCCTGTTTTAATGCAATTAACGCGATTATTTCATTCATAGGAGATTCTGACCAATAGAAAGCTACAGAAATAGGAATTAAATTGATAATTTTTGATAATTGCCCGTCGTTAAGTATATTACGTTAGATGCCCTTCGTTGCTACGAAAAAATACATTCAGTGACATTAATGACAACTAATGTTTTAAAAATTATAAAAGTGATGACTTTCAATCGTCAAATATTTATAAAAACTTTGTGTTTAATTGTACTAATTTGTACTTACATAAATAAATTACAATAAAATTTTGGTTTTGAACAGTTTTATTCATGAAATAATCGCAACAAATTGCACTCGAACTCTAAAATTAATATAGAATTTTAGAGCTCTTGTGCAATTACTACTGACAATTCGATGAATAAGATTATTTTGACATAATATTCGAAAGTCAAATCGCTAGACAATAACAGTCGCTTTGAATCATCGTCATGGAAACCAAGATCGTCTTCATGCTAACTTATTATATTGAAAGTTTGGTTTTGACAACTTTGTCAAAGAATTAATTTGTGTATGTATTTTCATATTAATTAAATTAATTGATTAAGATTTGGTCATTTTTTTAAAGACTCGTAGAAAAAATATTGTTATTAACTCTTGCAGAAAGTCTCTTTTCCGCACTCGACTGCTTGCCGAACTCCCGCTTCGCGTCGTTCGGCAAACTGCAGTCGCGTACGGAAAAGTATGACTTTCTGCACTTGTTAGGAAATAGTTATTTTCCTAACTAGTGCGGAAAGTGATACTTTCACGCACGAGACTGCCGTTGACCCGAACGACGCGATAGCGGTGTTCGGGCAAGCAATCGAGTGCGGGAAAGACACTTTTCGCATGAGTTAGGAACAATATTTTTTCTAGGGTCGTACGTTTGGAAAAAAGCCACAAAAAATAGAGTTATATCAATTTTTATTTAGAAGTGAAAATACACAAATTAATTCTTTGGCAAGGTTGTCAAAACCAAACTTTCAATATAATGGGTTACCACGACGACGATATTGGTTTCCATGACTACGATTCAAAACCATTGTAATTTTCTACTGATCTGACTTTTAAATATTATGTCAAAATAATTTTATTTTATCGAATTATCGCGCTAATTTCATTAAAACATTAACACAATAAGATAAATTTGAAATAAATTAGTAAATAATATCTAAATAATATATATTAGTTTATTGCATGTATTATAATATATTATAATGCCATATTACAAGGTATTTTACTTTCCCGCGAAAATTTACTTTCACGCACGCCGTGCGGGAAAGTTCAACTTTCGGAAACAAAATGCGTGCGTGAAAGTGGCTCTTTTAGCACGGCCGTAGAAAAATAACTATTTTTGCATTATAATCAAGATTAGAACTAACTTGCTTATTGATCATAGTAATGATCAGATAGCAATAATCATAAGATTCCTGTTGTAGTCCTGTCGCCAGGGGGGGTACAACGGCCTCGTTAATTCAGATGGACTTACCCAAGTTTTTTTTATGTATTTTGACCCGTAGAACACGAATTTTTTGGGTAACAGTTGATCCGGATGTCGATAAGATTGTTATAGACCAAGAACTTGAGGAATCAAATAACAGCGATTTTTGGCAAAACAAAACAATATTTTGTATTTTTTGGGTCATTTTAAGCAAAAAATATTTCTACAAGTTTTTTAGTAGGATGCACAGTTTTCGAGATAAACGCGATTGAACTTTCAAAAAATCGAAAAACTGCAATTTTTAAACCCGAATAACTTTTGATTAAAAAATAAAATAGCAATTCTGCTTAGCGCCTTTGAAAGTTCAAGTCAAATTATGTCGGTTTTGATTATTTGCATTGCTAAAAATTTATTGTGTTATTGTTAAACAAAGCTACAAACAACTAGTGCGTGAGTGATGTTTCTATGATTTCTCATTTAAAATCGAACGAGTAGGTAGAATAGGTACTAGTGCAATCAAGACTATTTCTACGTTACATGCGTTAAAACGCATGTAAAAGCACGGGAAACCCTACGTGTTTATAGCTTTGTTAAACAATAAAAAAATAAATTTTTACCAATGCAAATAATCAAAACCGATAAAATTTGACTTAAACTTTCAAATGCGGTAAGCAGACTTGCTATTTTATTTTTTAATCAAAAGTTATTCGGGTTCAAAAATTGCAATTTTTCGATTTTTTTAAAGTTCAACCGCGTTTATCTCGAAAACTGTGCATCCTACGAAAAAACTTGTAGAAATATTTTTTACTTAAAATGGCCCAAAAAATACAAAATATTGTTTTGTTTTGCCAAAAATCGCTGTTATTTGATTCCTCAAGTTCTTGGTCTATAACAATCTTATCGACATCCGGATCAACTGTTACCCAAAAAATTCGTGTTCTACGGGTCAAAATACATAAAAAAACTTGAGTAAGTCCATCTGAATTAACGAGGCCGTTGTACCCCCCCTGGCGACAGGACTATTGGAGTTTTATTAAATAAAAAAAATAATAATCAAGATTATCGTTTTTAGGACCAGCAGTTTTATCACGAATAGGCAATGTTTTGAACATAGTTATTCAAAGCAGAGTGAGTAAAAGATTTAAGCGAATAATTACAACATGGTTCCCACAGTCTTAGCACATTCTCCATATCTTCCACGATTTTGAAAAAACTCACACTCGTTTGTCATGTAAAATTTGAAGTTTTCGGGATGGAATATAATTCGAAATTTGGTAATCGAAATTACAATTCATGCTTAATCTTAATTGCTAATCAATATTTTCGTGCCGAAAAACGGTTTCATGGCGAGTGGTATAGCTCTCACGCACTGAGGCTAAAAAACATTTGAGTCGATTGCATTCACGGGAAAAATTTTGGAGAACTATTCGGCAGCAAATATTTCTTCGGGATTTTTTGTCTGGGATTCTTTTGTTGGGATATATTGTCCAAAAAAATTCGTGGGGATTATTTGTCCGAGATTTTTTGTCCGGGGATTATTTGTCTGGGGATTTTATGTCCAGGGATAATTTGTGGAGATTTTTTGTCCGGGATTATTTGTCCGGGGATTATTTTTTGTCCTAGCTTCGCTTGGGCACCGAAATTTTTTTGTATTGTTTCTGAAAGACAAGTTACATTTTCCTACTATTATTTATATTTTTTTATATGCCCTGGGAGGGGTTTTAACCCCCAAAACGCCCCCCTGGGTGCGCCACTGCCGTCAGGGATGTATACTATCCCCACTGCTGTTTAACATCTACTCTGACGAAATCTTTCAAGAAGCAGTGGATGATGTTGAAGCCGGAATTCGAATTAACGGAGAATGTATCAATAACATAAGATACGCAGACGACACTGTGGTATTCGCTGACAGTTCTGAAGCCCTATAGGAGTTAATGAACAGAATCGCAGAAGTCAGTCAGAGATACGGACTTTCACTAAACACTAAGAAAACAAAATGTATGATTATCTCTAAGAACAAACAGCAATTTGGACGAATCAGTGTGAATGGTCAACAAATAGAAAGAGTAAAAACATATACCTACCTTGGTACGAACGTCAATGAAAATTGGGACCATTCTATAGAAATCAAATGTAGGATAGAGAAAGCAAGATCTGCATTTCAAAAAATGGCAAAGTTGTTCAAATGTCATGATTTGTCGATATCCATAAAAGTCAGATTACTACGATGTTATATCCTTCCTATACTGTTGTACGGAGTTGAGTCGTGGACTCTCACAGACGCCACCTGCAAGAAAATTGAATCTTTTGAGATGTGGCTCTATCGTAGAATCCTAAAGATATCTTATACCGACAACATTACTAATGAGGGTGTTTTCCTGAGAATGCAAAAAGAAAAAGAGCTGTTAATCAAAATAAAAACAGCCAAAATCGAATACCTCGGTCACGTCATGAGGAACAGTGAAAGATATGGACTGCTGCAACTGGTCTTACAGGGAAAAGTAGAGGGAAAGCGAGGACCAGGAAGGCGAAGGATTTCGTGGCTGAAAAATCTACGTAGTGGTTCAACACAACCACTACAAATCTTTTCAGAGCAGCAGTGTGCAAAGTACAGATTGCCATGATGGTCGCCAACATCCGAAACGGATAGGCACTACAAGAAGAAGAATGACAAATGAGGTGTCGAATGAGAGTTTATAGCCCAAAGATGGTATTTAAGATGAGAAATTTTTCCTCGGACTTCCGGTTTTAGAGTTGGAACCGGAAGTACTGTTTTAAAGTCGCCAAAAATAGTTCAAATGATATATTATTCGATGCGCCTTAGCAAGACGAGAACAAATATATTCTTCCGGTATCATGCCTGCCTGTCCGTCTGTCTGTCCGTCCGTGAACACAATTCCTCCGTCATTAAAACAAAGAGAATGACAAATGAGTTGCCGAATGAGAACCAAAGAGAGACCAAATATGGTATTAAAAGTGCAAAATTTGATCTCAGACTTTCGGTTCTAGAGTTGCAAATGCAACCGGAAGTACTGTTTTAAAGTCGTTGAAATAGTACAAGCGATATATTATTCGACGCGCCTTAGCAATATAAGAACAAATGTATCTACACTTCCGGTTTTTATTTTGTATATCACTTGGGTGATAAAATAAAAATAAAAAGTTTAAATACATAATTCAAAGTTTCTCTTCGAATTTTGTGATTTAACCACAGATTATTTAACGTAGATAAAATTTGTTCAGTCCATTCTTGTATCGACATATTGAAGTAATTTAGTAAAGCAAAAAAAACACCCTGTTCGGGACTGTGACAAGCCCAGTCCAGGAAAACTAATACACAGGTACGCAAATGATGATAAATATATTTTTCAAAATATGTTTCCATCCGGGATAAATAAAGAGTTTAGTAATAATTCAATAAGCAACCCACAAATGTATCAACAAGTCAACACACAAGGGCAACTAGCCATAAATGTACAAACCACGCCATATCTAATATCGATGTCGCAACCAGCACCAACTAAACTAATGCCACCTAACTTGTACCCTCCACTACCACAGACACAAATGCCACTAGTTCGGATCACATATCATAGTTCTGCTTCAAATTATCAATTACAACGATTACCATCCACCAGTGAGGAAGAGGAAGAAAACAACGAACCAGCTAGCAGCAACGATTGGCAAGAAATTAGAAGCACAGAAAGAAGAAAAATCAGAAAAACAACAGACAATTCAAACAGTACAAATATTATTGTAACAGAAAATAGATTTGAAGCACTAGAAAATGAAGTAATCCCTCCCAAGGAGAACAACACTGTGAACATTACCAAAAAATTTATAATATTAATAACAGGTATCATAACAGAGGAAACGTATTAAATCCAGCAATAAATCAAATACATACACAACCCAGAATATATACACAACCCAGGATTCAGAATCAGTATGAAAGTTACGATCAAGCTGCAGCAAATAATCAGAACAATAACGAAGATACAGCGAGTATGCTTACCAAATTTCTAGAAGAGTTTAAAAATTTATTTAACCAGCTAATGCAACAAAACAGTATGGTGCTCAACATGATTTCCATGCTAGTAAATAAAGTAAACTAACAATGTCTAAGTTCATAAGAATTGCCCAATGGAATGCCAATGGTCTTCCTAATCATAAAGAAGATATAAAACTATTTCTGGAACAAAATTTCATAGACATACTACTAGTAAGTGAAACCTATTTTACAGACAGAACCTACTTCAAGATACCTAAGTATAAATTATATTACACAAATCACCCAGATGGTACAGCCCACGGAGGTTCAGCCATATTGATAAGAGAAACTATAAAACATTATGAAATGCTAAAATACGAAACAAATCACATTCAAGCAACATCGATAAAAATACAAACTCTTCCATATGATATAACTGTCACAGCAATTTATTGTCCGCCCAGGCACAAAAGAAGATCTTCTACCCTTTTTCGAAACTCTAGGGCCAAAATTTATAGCAGGTGATTACAAATGTAAACATACGCTATGGGGTTCACGCCTAACAACCACTAAAGGCAGAGAGCTAGTAAAAGTTATCCAGGATAAAAGCTACTCATTCCTATCGACGGGATCACCGACATATTCACCAACCGATCCAAATAAAACACCAGACCTATTGGATTTCTTTATTACAAACGGAATATCTCAATCATATACAGATGTAGTACCAAGTTTTGATTTATCATCAGATCATAGTCCCATAATTGCCACAATTAGCACAACGGTGATAATAAAAAAACCAGCACCTCGACTGCATAGCTTCAAAACAAACTGGGACACATACCAGCTAATCATAGAACAGGAAGTAAATCTACTAGTGAGATTGCAAACTCCCCAACAAATAGCAACAGAAACTAGTAATCTAATCAACTTACTTCAAAATGCTGCCAAACAGTCTACCCCTCAACCTGGAAAAAAAATTTCAACCAACATTCCTCTTGAAATAAAAAAACTAGTAGCAGAAAAACGAAAAGCCAGATCAATTTGGCAAAGAACTCACAGACCAGACGACAGGACAATTTATAATAACAAAACTAGAAACTTAAAAACAACTCTAGAACAGATGAGAAACAACTCATTTGAAAACTATGTATCAAACCTTTCGCGTCAAGATAACTCTATCTGGAAACCAATCAAAAACAAAAATAAACCAATAAATACTTCACCTCCAATTCGGAAAAACTCAATACCACCAGGACCATGGGCAAAAAGCAACAAATAAAAAGCTGATTTATTTGCTGAACATCTAACTGAAGTCTTCAAGCCACACGACAATGACCAAGTACAAGAAGTAGAGCAGGAACTAGCCTTACCAATTAGTCAACGAGAGCGACTAACTTTAATTACACCGAAGGAGATCAAAGATGAAATTAATCATTTGAATGAAAAGAAGGCACCAGGCACTGATCTCATAACAGCAACAATGCTAAAACAACTTCCTAAAAAGGTATAATGAAGTTATTGTACATATTAAATGCAATCTTAAGACTTAATTATTGGCCTATATCACTAAAAATTGCCCAAGTAATTATGATACCGAAACCTGGTAAAGCTTTAACGGATGTTTCATCATACCGTCCAATAAGTCTACTGCCAATAATGTCAAAACTTCTTGAAAAGCTGTTACTTAAAAGAATTATGAGCGACCTAGAATTCCAAAACTGGCAAGGTCATTCTACAGTGCAATAATGCCACCGTATATGTAATTAATAGAGCTTTTGACAATAAACAATATTGCACAGCAGCCTTTCTGGACATCAGCCAAGCCTTTGATAAGGTATGGCACCCAGGATTACTTTATAAAATCAAAAAATCTCTACCCAACAAATACTTTGACTTATTAAAATCATATCTAAATCACAGAGAATTTGAAACTAAAGTGAAGGATGAACTATCAAACTGTAACAAAATTCGATCAGGAGTGCCACAAGTTAGTATACTGGGTCCACTTCTTTATGTACTGTACACATCCGATTTACCAACCTCTCCACAAACCAACATTGGAACTTTCGCTGATAACACAGCAATATTTGCAACTGAAGAGGATCCAACAGCTGCAATATTAAAACTTCAAGAACACCTCGACCAAATTGGACAGTGGTTAAAGAAATGGAAGATAAAAGCTAATGAAACTAAGTCAACACATATAACTTTCACACTAAGGAAAGACCAATGCCCAAATATTAGCCTTAATCAAGTCAACATACCCCAACAACAGAATATTGTCAAATAACTGGAGCTTCATCTTTATTCTAAATTAAACTGGAAACAACACATTTTAAAGAAGAAGAAACAAATTGAGTTGAGAGTGAAAGAAATTAATTGGCTTAGAGGTAGAAAATCTCGACTCTCAATTGAGAACAAACTGTTGATTTATAAAACAGTCATCAAACCTATATGGACGTACTGTATAGAACTATGGAGTTGTGCCAGCAAATCAAACACAAAAATTATCCAAAGAACTCAATCAAAAATTCTACGCACCATCGCAAATGCCCCGTGGTACATTTCCAACCAAACCCTTCATACAGACCTAAACATCCCGTTAGTCAGCACAGTAATTCAAGAAAGAGCCAACAGACACCACGAGAAATTGGAAGGCCACCCCAACCAATTAATATTACCATTACTGCAGCCACTAAACAACAGAAGATTGCGAAGATTATGGCCCATAGATCTTCGCTGAAACTGAGGTGAAACCGCTGGGTGATGTACCTCATAACGCCATTTTAGTGTACAATACTATATTGATATAAGTTATTGTACTTGTTATCAAATGATAATGAATAAAAATAAAACTATTGTACTTGTTATCAAATGAATAAAAAAGAGAAATGTTAGAGGCATTCAATCAAATAGAACGAGCTGCACAAAATAGTGGCCTGAAAATCAACCAGAACAAAACAAAATATATGCAGGTAAGTAAAAACACAGAAATAAGGCAGCCACAAAATATAACAATAGGAGAATACAACATTGAGGGGGTAAAAAACTTTACATACTTGGGATCCCTAGTCACATCTGATAATAACGTAGCAGAGGAAGTGAAGAGGCGAATATTTATTGCCAATAAAAGTTATCATGGCTTAATTCGGCAACTAAGATCAGACAACGTCGCAAGGAAAACAAAATGCCAAATATACAAAACACTAATAAGACCGGTACTCACATACGGCTCAGAAACCTGGACACTCACTAAAAGAGAGGAAACATTGCTAGCCACCTTTGAAAGAAAAATCTTGCGACACATATATAAGGGCACAAAAGAAAATGGAATTTGGCGAAGAAGGTACAACTTTGAAATATACCAGGATCCAGATATCATAACATTCATTAAAATAGGACGGCTGCGTTGGATGGGACATGTAGAAAGAATGGAAGAATGCGAAATACCAAACAAAATATTCAAACAGATGCCAGTAGGAAAAAGAACAAGAGGAAGACCGAAGCTGAGATATTTAGAACAAATAGAAAATGATATAAAAACCTTAAAAATAAAAAACTGGAGAAAAAAAGCACGAAACAGATCAGAGTGGAGAAGAATCCTGGAACAGGCCAAGACCCAGAAAGGGCTGTCGAGCCAATGATGATGATGATGATGATCAAATTAACTCATAGAATATGTAACTCTGATTGTTAATAAATGCTTACAAAAAAAAATATCACTTGCGGTTAAAAAGTTTTTACCAAAAGTCTACTAAAAATGAATCAAAATGACCCTAAATTTAAAAAAATCGACGTTGAAATTCCATTAAAAAAACATTTTATCTACTCTATCTCATTTTATATAGGTACCTATAAGTTTTTAGTTTGTGAAAACTGTCATTAACGATAGCAGTACGTGAAGGGTTTAAAGTGTGCGTGAAGTAACAATGTACCTATTTTAAATTGGATTTACTTTTCGCACTGTTTTTGGCACACTTCATATACAGTGATGAGCGCGCTAATAACCGGCAAAATAGCATAAAAGATGGAAAACGTATTAAGTTTTTAGATAAAAAGAAATAAAACTAGTCGAGCTGGGAAATTTAGCGATATTAACCTATTTATTTACATCATATTGATTGTTTCCCACCTTTAGACGTATCGGACGAGTTTGGCAAATACGACTGTCACAGTGACAGTTTTAGTTGACATACTCCTCTGATACGTATAAAGCTGGGAAACAATCAATATAATGTAAATAAAAAGGTTACTATCGCTAAATTTCCTAGCTCGACTAGTTTCATTTCCTTTTATCTCACAACTTAATACGTTTTCCATCTTTTGTGCTATTTTGCCGGTTATTGGCGCGCTCATCACTGTATAGGGCTTTTCATCGATTGTCATTTGTTTCGAGCTTCTGTCATATGTTGTATAATCTGTGTATAATATTAATATACACGGATTATACGACATTTGACAGAAGCTCGAAACAAATGACTGTGAATGAAAAGCCCTATAATCAAATATCGTTAACTTTCGCGTTGTCATGGTGATGACATATAAGCAATAAATTACAATAAAATTTTGACAGTTTTGTGGTTTGAAAGAAGTTTGAATTTTTAAATGTCAAAGTTCTAAAAATTGTAAAATAGAAATTAATGTATTCCAGTGACGAAGTTTTAGTTTTTTTATTTGTTTATAGTAAATAAAATATTGTATGAAACTGTGCGTGAAATACTTTTTGGGCACTTACGCGATGTATAACACTCGCGCCGCTCGTGCTCTAAACATCGCGTGCGTGCGCAAAATGACTTCACGAACTGTTTCATAAATAACTATTATTGAATCGTTATTTTTTCACAAATTCTACTTACAAATCATTATCCACGCCCATTTTACAACATTAAAATGTGAAAACCTAAAATTATTCATGTCTAACTCTGACTGTTCGCAAACATAACTCCTCCGTTATAAGGACAGATAGAATATGATAAATTTGATCTCGGACTTCCGGTTCCAGAGTTGAAACTGCAAATACTAAAGTGTCCGAAATAATACAAGCGATATATCATTCGACTCGCCTTATAGTCAGGGATCCCAGGCCTATTTTCACCAATTATTTACTACTAACAAGCTAATTTTTCGTGAGTAGCTTCATTTTGAAGAGACGCCCAACTCTTTTCCTTACAACAATTTCCGTATGTGGTAGATAACAAAGATAGCAGGGATAGTCCAGTCGGGTTAGACGAATAACAGGCCTAACCTTGCATGCCGAGCAGCCCCAAAATTTATTTTTCTAATCTTTAGGGAGGGTCAATAGTAGTAAATTTAATATCGCGACTGAATTCCGCCGTTGCGTTAGCCGTCATTTTGATTTTAAACGGGAACCGTTTTTGCTCAATAACTCCGCCAATTTCAACGTCTCGACAAAAAGTATGAGAACTAAAATTGTTGAAAATGTGATTTTCTGTAATTTCTTTCATTACAATTTTTTTTCGAGATTTTCAAAGTTATGGGGGAAAATAATGACAGTTATTATACATATAAATTATAAATATTATACATACAGTGTGTTCCATTATAAATATATACATACAGTGAGACAGTAAGCCAACAACATAAGCTGCTTGTTCTGGACATCGAAGTAAAAAAGCGAAACTAAACAAAAATATCGGAGAGGACCACAAAAAATCAAGTGGTGGCTGCTAAAAGATGAGAAAGAAGGTCTATTCAGGAGAAGAATAGTAGAAAAAATATGTTGGAACATGAAAGGAAGCCCTAATACAATTTGGAGAAAAATGGCCAGTAGTATTAGAGAGACTGCTATTGAAATACATACTTGGGAAAACATCAGGAAAAAAGTTTAAGGATAAAGAGACTTGGTGGTGGTCAAACGAAGTACAAGGAAAAATAAAAGAGAAGAGAAAATTATATCCTAAGGGCACAGCTAAGGGAATGGGAAAACTGTTTAGTTTTGAAATTAATTTTTTAATAAAAATATTTTAAAAATTAAAGTAAAATTATTAACTCATTAATCTTAAACTTTGTTTTTGATTTATTTATGGACAGCCTTGCTTCAAAACTGACTAATTCTATTCGTTCTAAACCATTCTAAACACAGCTCTCTTACACCAAAAACTCGTACTCGAACAGAAGCTTCAACTAACATAGATTAGCGCAGTTGCCACAATTCTCTCAATGTAAGTATATTCCCTATGTCCAGCTGAATGATTTACGTACTGTATATTGAATAGTAGCGGAGAAAGCACATAACCCTGACGCATGCCCAGATAAAGTACCCAGATACAATTATTTGGGATGTGAGCTAAATGAACAATGGGCCCGCAGACTTGATATAAAACAAAGCATTGATATGTCCAGAAGCGTTTTCTATCAAATGAAATCAGTATTATGCAATGGAAAACTGGGAGTAGAAATTAGAACTAGACTATTGAGATGTTACGTATCATCTGTCCTTTTATATGGAGTTAAAGTCTGGACAATTACGGACGCAACTGAAAAAGACTTACCAGACTTTAGATATGCGGTGTTATCGAAGAATGTAAAAAATATCATGGACACAACACGTAACAAACTAAAAATTTTTTTCGTCGAATACTCTTAGATGTAGAATAAGATTGTATTTTTATTTTTAGAATATCGCTGGGGTCATTTTCCACTATCTTAACAAGCTAGACTGCTATACCTACCCTTTAATACCAGAAAACTCATCAAATCTGACAGCGTACTCCTGTATTAGATTATGAAAATAGACAAGTAGGTACATAATACTGCAGTTAATGCATGACAACCTTATACCTTATCAGTGGTTCCCAACCTTTTATGTCTGGCGACCCACCTTGTGATTTTTTTATATTCGCGACTCATCGCTCACTCATGATGATACTTATTTACGTTATTCAGCTACTGTAAGAGCCATGCCGCGACCCACCTGAAATCCACCCGCGACCCACTAGTGGGTCGCGACCCACCGGTTGGGAAACGCTACCTTATGCCATACTTGCACCAGGGCCCCCCCGTAACCGGGCGTGCAACGCGTGCGGCGCACGCGGGCGTAACCCCAAAGGGGCGCCAAACCGAAGGTTTGGTAAATAAGAAATATTTATTTTAAATGAGATAATCATTTTTTGTATACAATTTTAATTATTTCATGAACAGCTAGAGAAATCTCAAAAATCAAATATTGTGTTATTACGGCAAAAAAATTATTCCCGTCCTGAAATGTTGAACTTACTCCGTCAGAAATATATTTTGTTGTTCCTTCCTAATTTTTTCTTTGAAGTAGATAGAATTAACATACAGAACAAGTAAAAACTTCGTTTGTATAATGGTATAAAAAGTTTATTGAAAAACTATTAAAAAGTCATCCAAAAGTATTCGCAAAACGTTTTCAATCTAGATCAGATCATCTTCAGTGCGTTCAGCTTAGTACATGAAACTAGCAACCTTGTAGAATAGGTGACATCGAGAAATATGATTTACATTTAAAAAAAAATGATGTTAGTGGCGACTCTAAGTCGATGTTAAGTGATAAAATTTTAAGAGTGATCAAAGGGCAACATAATTCACTGCTCGATGGTAACGTGTGGTACTTGCCAGTTAGATGGACACAGACCAAGGTTTCTGTGTGTCTGGTTAAGTTGTTTATAAAAAGCTTTGCATGGTCTAAAATCTAAAATGCAACCATCAAATCCTATCAAATTCATAGGCGTAACCAGGGGGTGGTTTTGGGGGTTATAACCCCCCCACCCCATTGGAATTTACTTTGAGCTCTATACGCTTAACACCACTATGTGATGCTGACAAATCAAGCCCATTTGAAGTTGTAACCCCCCCCCCTAGGATCATCCTTGTTACGTCCTTGATCAAATTTTATCAATTTTATATGAGATAGGTGTAAAAAATATGAGTTTCGATCAAGAGTAAAGTGCCTTTCCAGATCACAATATTTTAATTCTTCTTCTTCTTCTTCAGCCTGTGTTCCTCCACTGCTGGACATAGGCCTCTTCCATTTGCTTCCATCGATTTCTATTCTTGGCAATTCTCATCCACTGCTTGCCCGCGACTTGTTTGATATCATCTGCGGTCTGCCTACTCCTCGCCTGTTCTCTCTTGGTCTCCAGTTTGTTAGTCTCTGTGTCCATTTTTCGGGATTATCTCGGGCAACATGTCCGACCCATTGCCACTTGAGCCTTGCTATACGTTCTGCGACATCAGTAATCTTTGTTCTTTCACGAATGTCGATATTTCGAATTTTGTCTCTCAAACTAATCCCTAGCATGGCCCTCTCCATCGCTCTTTGAGTTGTACTGAGCTGCTCTAAGGTTTTCTTTGTAAAGGCCATGGTCTCTAGTCCATATGTAGTTACAGGCAAGATACATTTGTCATAAACTCTACGTTTTAGACAAATATTTTAATTATAAGGATTGTTGTTTGTTTGGGTTTATATGACTGCGGACACTAAATCCATTCACCAATTTTACTATTTTTTTATTTTATTAGTCATTTTTTCGTATCTTATCCTAAAACTAATACTAATATTAATCTCTAATAAACAATAATTCTACTAATAAATAATTATTTTTGTATTTTTTTTAATAATTTTTTTTAATATATTTTTTTTATTTATTTATTTTCTAAATGATGTTCTCAGAGTTTCACAGCAAAAATTTCAACATTCTTCTTTAGCCCTCTACTTAATTCGAAAGCTATTTACTATGGACTGTCCAAGTTCGTCATTCATTTTTATCTACATATTTTTTTTATATATATTTTTAATTATTATATATTTTTTTTCTATTATTTTTTTATATTTTTTTTTGTTTATATTTTCTTTTTATATTTTTTCTTGCTTTTTTTTTAATTTTTTTAATTTTTTTTTAATTTTTTTTTAATTTTTTTTTATTTGTATTTTTTTTCTTTTTTCTTTTAACATATAACAATTTACAAGAAATACTTACTCTATATGTGTCGGTGTGTAAACGTGCAAACTCGAAACTATTTCTGATACGTAAGTGTTTTACACGTATTTCTTTAAATTCCATGTGCAGACTTTATTCAATATACGTCAGACCTACTCTTGAGTTTGCAGGACCGGTTTGGAATCCAGATCTCGCTCGTGACAAGGTATTAATTGAAAATGTGCAGCGTAAAGCTACAAGACTCGCATTCGGCCGCGTAAGACCTTGTTATGAAGATAGACTCACCATGGCTCATCTAACGACTTTCGAGCGTCGACGTCTTCGAGGTGATCTAATTTTGTGCTTCCGAATTCTGAAATACAACTTTGGAAACCTAAATACCATGTTTACCATAAACCGAGATGATAGATTAAGAGGCCACCAATACAAATTAAAGAAGGAGCAGGCAATAGCACGGTCCAGAGTAAACTTCTTGCCTAACAGGATATTTAATATTTGGAATAATTTAGATCGAGACACCATATCAGCAACTACAGTGAATACGTTTAAAAACAGACTGGATACGACAATATTTCATACATAAAAAATTGCACGATGTTAAATTTTCTATGGATATTTTACTAATATCTCTTATTTTATGTAACTGTCAGTAGTTATTTTACATTGTTATTTTTCTTTGTTTTTGGGCATAATAGGAGCTTGCTCCTCTGCCCTTACTTGTTATGTAATAATAATAATAATAATAATAATAATAACCCCATGAGAATGGAGATAAATAATTTATGTTTAGGATCGCTGCCTGGGGATCGCCAGGGCACGTCTGGAGCCGGCGCTGGACGGGACAGCATGCGGGACGTCGGTGGCAGGGTGTTGAGGAGGCGGGCCCCTGTCATACAATCAGCTACAGCCCAACCACAACCACAACCACAAGCGAGCCAAATAACAACAAGAGCTCCACCCGCCGAAGGTGCTGCGCTGGATCATCAGCCGGCGCTCACTCAAGCGGGACGACCGAGGCAGCGCATGAAATGGACTGTGTCCATTAATGAAAACATTTTGCGCTTCTATTACAAGGTGACAAACCTCGGTCAAGAAACAATCGGCTACCGACAACAGCTGTATGCCGAATTTTGCAGGACGTACCCAGATATTCAAGTATCGGAGCAAAGAGTATCAGATCAATACCGGGTAATCATAAGGAACAACCTTATCCCAGAGCCTAGACGCAATTCGATCAAAAGCGAAGTCGAACGGGAGATTAATAACCAAGAACAAGTTTTAGATCAAGTCCCTAATGAAATCCTCGATGAGCAGAATCCTGAGATTCCCATGCCAGAAACTCAACCTGATAATACACAGCAGGAAAACAACGAGTTGCGCGATAGTCTAGCAAACGAAATGGCTCGTGCCGTACAAGAGTTTAATGGAACAAACCCACTTAGCAGACCACCGCTACCACGAATAAACTCTTGTAAGAAACTAGGCGCGCTGTTACAAATTGTGAACACTGAAGTCCTACCCAACTATGTCGTAGAAGCTCACACGTTGGAATATTTGCATATGCTAATCTACTGTGCAGCAACAGCAATTGCTAATGTAATGGGCGTTAAGATCAGAACACGACGGGTTACTAATAACGAAAGAACTGGTAACAGAATTGCACCCTGGGAAAAAAGACTGCTCGGAAAGATCGAATTATTACGTAGGGATATTGGTATAGTCACAGAATACATACGAGGTGTAACAAGTAGAAAAGTCATCAGAAGAGCTGAAGATATAATGCTGACTACCGCAAGACACTCAAGATATGATCCAGAAAACAACACAGCCCATCAGTGTCTGGACACATTAAAACAAAAGCTCTCCGTTTATTCAGGACGACTAAGGAGGTACAAAGTTAGTAACAACCGCAAAAGCGACAATGCTCTTTTTGAAAGTTCTGAAAAGGCGTTCTATCGAAAACTCAATTCCCCTGTAGAACGTGTCGATAAGACTTACCCAAGCCAAGAAGAAATTCATGAGTTTTGGGGAAATCAACTTTCCACGCCAGCTGCTCTTAACAACAATGCTGGATGGATAGAAGAAACGACACAGAACTGCCAACACTACATTACCACCCTTTACCAACCCTTCACTACTGAAGAAGTCTCAAATACCATCAAAGAGCTTCACAACTGGAAATCTCCTGGACCAGACGGAGTTCAAAACTTTTGGCTCAAGAAATTTTGGAGTGTTCATGAATGCTTATCAACACTAATTAATCATGTTATTTCTAATCCGCAGGATATACCATCATTCCTAACTCAGGGAACCACTTATTTAATTCCGAAGGATCAAAATAACACCCAAGACCCAGCCAAATACCGCCCAATTACTTGTCTTCCAACTTTGTATAAATTGGTCACATCCTGTGTAGCCCGGCGTATCTACCAACACTGTGCTCTGAACAATATCATAGAGCCTCAACAGAAAGGATGCGCTAAGGGTTCCATGGGTTGCAAAGAACAACTCATCATCGACTCAGTCATTTCTAACCAGGCATATTCCAAAAAGAGGAATCTTTTTACTGCCTTCATTGATTACAAGAAGGCCTTTGATTCAGTGCCGCATGAATGGCTTATAGATATATTGAGAATATATAAAGTCGATGATAATATAGTGACCTTTTTAGAGCATATAATGACGGAGTGGAAGACTAGAATTCACCTTCAAATACCTGGTGAAAATAACATCGAAACTGAAAATATCGCAATCAGCCGGGGCCTGTTTCAAGGAGATTCGTTGAGTCCACTCTGGTTCTGTCTAGCTATGAACCCTCTATCTCAGCTATTGAACTCCACAGACGCAGGTTTTAGCATCAAAAATAACAACAATGTGGTGGCGAAGCTTAATCATTTATTGTATATGGATGATTTGAAATTAATGGCTTCCACTCGAAACCAACTCGATGAGATGCTAAAAACTGTAGAAACTTTTTCCAATGATATTAGCATGCACTTCGGACTAGACAAGTGCCGTATTTTAAATATAGTCAGAGGAAAAGTACAGCCCGGAGGATTCGATATGCAAAATGGCCAGAACATCGAGGCCATGGGTGAAAATGATATGTATAAATATCTTGGAGTAAAGCAAGCGCGGAGAATTGACCATAAACAAATGAAAACAGAGATAACTACTGAGTTTATACGAAGAGTAAAACAGCTGCTTCGCTCACACCTTAATAGTAGAAATTTGTTTAAGGCACTAAACACCTACGCATGTTCCGCGCTTAGCTATTCATTTGGCATTGTTAAGTGGACAAAAACGGACACAGAAAATCTTCAGCGAAAAGTAAGAACGCACCTCACAAAGGCACAAAAACACCATCCAAAAAGTGCAGTAGAAAGAACGACATTACCACGGAATTTAGGAGGAAGAGGACTTATGGATATAGGTGAGCAATTAGACAAACAAATTGCTAATTTAAGAACTTATTTTCAGATGCAGGCTGAGACATCTACTCTACATCGCGCTATCTGCGCAGTAGATGACACAACACCGATCAAACTGAGGGAAGCAGAACTGCGCATAAACCACCTTACTAAAGACGAAAAAGTGCGCGCCTGGATGGGTAAGCCTTTGCACGGGCGACATCCCAATGAGGTCAGCCAAGATTATGTCGACAATATAGCGTCGAACTACTGGTTGACATCAGGAAAGATGTTCCCTGAAACGGAGGGTTCATTACTGGCCATTCAGGATCAGGTTATACCAACCAGAAACTACCTGAAATATATCATCAAAGACCCTCAGGTTCAAAACGACAGATGCCGATATGGATGTCAAGCCCAAGAAACCATCCAACATCTTACAGGGGGCTGCCAGGCATTTGCTGCAACTGAATACAAGGAACGGCATGACGCAGTGGGAAAAATCCTTCATCAAGAGATAGCTATCAAGCTGGGACTTCTCCAAACGGACCATCTCCCGTATTATCAATACGTCCCTGAGAGTATGCTTGAGGATGGCAACTACAAGCTATACTGGGACCGCACTGTGCTCACAGACCAAACAGTGGCACATAATAGACCAGATCTCGTACTAGTTAATAAATTAACAAGACAAACAACACTAATTGATGTGGCGATACCTAACAACAATAATCTACGTAGTAAATTCACTGAAAAGATCGCCAAGTACAGAGATCTGGAAATTCAAATACGGAGACAATGGAGAATGCAAAGTACCCAGACGATACCGATTATTATGTCTACTACTGGAGTCATTCCGAAGACCCTCCTCGAAAGCATAAAAAAGCTGGGTCTTAATGAACATCTTTATAAGACCATGCAGAAAGCAGTACTACTCGCAACGGCCAGATGTGTACGAAAATTTTTGGGAGATACACCTGCATACCAAGTCACCTAGGGCTCGATAACACGGAAAGAGTCCCACCAGAGCTCAATCCTTTTGATACCGTAGGTATCTGGGATGAGTCAATTTTCCCCTTAGAGGGAGTGTGAGCCGTATGGCTAAATCTGGATAATAATAATAATAATATTTTACATTTACAATCTAAGATTAATATCTAAAATATGTTTATACAATAGTCGGTATACCAACTCATTATTTTCTAATGTTAATAAATAATTTAAGTTAATGGGATGGTGGACATCAGTCAAAGAATACAGTGAATTTAAAAACATATTAACTTTATTAGAGATAAGAGAACAGGTCAAAATTTTGTGTTGTAGATTGCCCAACTGTCCACAAATACATTGTGGACTATCAGCTATATTAAGTTTAAATAAATATGATGGTGTAAGACAGTGGTTAAATCTCATTCTGCATATGGTTCTTGTCATATCTTTTGTCGACTCCATTTTAGCAAACCAAGTTTTATCTGTTATATAGTTTCTGATTGATCTGTAGTGGTTTCCTGTATTTATGTTTTCATCAATATACCTTTCTTTCCATTCTTTCTTAATCTTTTTGAATAAATCTGATGCAATATCTTTTGGCGTACAAAGATAATGGGTTAATACTCCTTGTGTCACCGCGTTTTTAGCCAATTCATCTACCATTTCATTTCCAGTTATTCCAGAGTGACTTTTAACCCATGCTAACTTAACAAACTTTCCTTGTTGCTGAAGTTCTTTAATTTTATTTATGATATATAATTCAATGTAGTTCACTTTTGATTTAGGATTTATAGCACTAAATTATAAGGATGTAATTGCATATTATATGTAGAAACATAGTATTTAATGCTGAACCACTTTTCATAATAACTTTTCAATGTTGTGAAAACTAAACGAACTTTGCTCTTGACCGAAACTCATATTTTTTGACATACCTCGTATAAGATTCCTAAAATTTTATATTTGATGGTTGTATCCTGAGTGATAGACAATGCAGATCTTTTTATGAAGAATAACTTTTTCTCGTAAAATTAATAATAAAACAGTTTCCCATATTAATTAAGGTTTCTAGTTATGTAGACACTCTATATAAAATTTGTTTGAAAACTTTGAAATGACAAAATATTATTGTTTATTTACTTAAATGTATATTTTTCATTTAATATACAGGGTGCTTCACTAATGTCGCCTGTCAAAATTTTCAATGTGTTTTAAATGTATTCATTTTTTTTTCAAATCCTGAGAAAACTAATCAGTATTTTTAAAGAATTTAAACGCAGAATGAAAGATAACGTTATTGTCGAGGGCCGACAGTCACTTAGAATAAGTAAAAAGTTTCTTTTGAATTAAATATTTGCAATTAACCCAGGAACAGTCGCGCCCTTTTCTGTCACGCAATCAGTCGCGCGTTAGATTTTATCTAACAAAATGAATTTAAATACGAATTTACAACAAATTTTTAGTTTATAGTATTTTTATTTACTTGTTATGTTAGAAATGTATAACAGTTATTAACGCTAATTAATTCTCACCAAAGCCATAAATTCCAAAAAAGAAGAAGAAGATGAAAAAAAAAAGAAAAAACCCACGCATTACTACACCCTTCCTCGAAGCACTTACGAGTGGAAAGTTAGGTTGCAAAATTTTTCATCGAGTTATCAAAGAAGGAAAAAATGTTAGATTTTTTCTAATGGCGCGACTGCTCCCAGGTTAAAAATCACACTAAATTTTCTCTTTTATTTTCATCCCTGTAAGCGCCGGACTCCACTTGCGATTTTGTAGTCGCGAAGATTGAACACATTGTTTCAAATACAAGTCAATCCACGATTATTTAGTCGCAAATGGATTGACTTGTATTTGAAACAATGTGTTCAATTTTCGCGAAAAAACAATCGCGCGACTACAAATCGCAAGTGGAGTCCGGCGCTTACTTATTAAAATAAACATTATAGAAGTTTTCAGGGACTTTCGGCCTCAGTAATAATGTAGTTTTTCATTCTGCGTTTAAATCTTTCAAAAATATTTATTAGTTTTATTGGTTTTATATAGTACATTTAAAGGGCGCTAAAATATGTCCCGCACGCGGGCGCCAGTCAGCCTTGCGGGGGCCCTGACTTGTACAACATCATTTTCTGCCAAAAAATAACATAAGACACTAACAACGCACATGATAGCACTTGAAAGCCTACTCCAATCTTGGTTATCTTAATTTAGTTCTTCTTCTCGATGTGCCTATCCGTGACAAATGTTGGTGATCATCATGACAATCTTTATTTTATCTGCAGCAGCGCGGAAAAGCTGCACAGATGTTGTGTTGAACCAGGTTCTTCAACCAAGATGTTCTTCTTCTTTCTCTGGACCTCGCTTTCCAAATATCTTTCCTTACATGATGGCTTGTAGGAGGGCATATTATCTGGATTCATTTCGCATAATATATCCAAAGTATTCTAACTTTCGAGGTTTGATGGTGGTTAGTAACTCTCGGTTCTTCTTCATTCTCTGTCTCGTCAGTCCACGGGATTTTGAGAATTCTCCTATATAGCCACATTTCAAATGCTTCTAATCTTCTGCACATATCTTCGTTCAAGGTCCACCGTTCAACGCCATAAAAAAGGGCAGAGAAGACGTAGCATCGCGCATTCATACTTTTATGCCAAGAGAAAGGCTGTGGCTCTTGAAAAAGACCCCCATACCGTTGAAAATAGTTTTTTAGAATCTAGTTTTTCCAATGCGCGCTCTTTTCTTGGTTGTTGGTCCATTCTTCATTTATTATGGTGCCGAGGTAGTTGTAGTGCGTCACTATTTCTCAGCGGTTTGGTTAATGTAGATGAGTTGGCCTCCTGTTATCTTTTTCTTGCTAATGATCATAATCTTTGTCTTCTTAACGTTTATATCGAGTCCATATTGTTGACTGTAATACGTGATTTTGTTCATAAGGACTTGTAGATCTTCTAGGTTGTCCGCAAAAACTATGGTATCATCTGCATACCTGATGTTATTTAGCCGGTACTCGTTTAGTAGAATATCTTTTTCAGTTTCGTGCAAAGCTTCAATAATTCTTTAAGAGTAGAGATTGAAAATTATAGGGGCCAAAATACAGCCTTGCCTCACTCCACGCATGATTTTCACATATTCGGTATGTTCACCTTCACCTGCAACTCAGTTGCAGTCTGATTCCAGTAAAGGTTTCTAATTATTTTCAGATCTTGGTTGTTAATTCCTACCTCTTTTAGTATTTGCATCATCTTGGCGTGCTGTACCTACTCAATCAAATACTTTCTCGTAATCAACCAGACATGCGTATACGTCGCAATTGACGTCTCTGGAATAAGACTTGTATTGAAAACAAAGCCTCTCTCGTACCAACAGCATTTATGAACCGAACTGGTTGGGGGAAATTTAACTTTCATTTAACTTGTAAATTCTCGTATGAATTATCTTTAGGAACAATTTTAGGAGATAACTATATAGTCAGGCTTATCGTACGGTATTCTTCGTATTTTTTGACACCTGGATTTTTTGGAAGTGCAATAAACTCAGAATTCGCCATTCTGTGGGCATTTCTCCAGAGATGTAGTTATTGAGTATCTTTGTGATTATTGCTATTGATTCGTTATCCATTATGTTTGACTAGTTCTGCTTGTATATTATCGGGACCTGGTGTTTGCCATCCTTTAGCTGTGTTATTGCAGAATAAACTTCTTTTTCTTGTTCCTCTTTATAAGCAATTCTGCTTGTTCATTGGCGGATTGATACCTCTATGTAAGGTTGTCACTCCATCTTTTGCGCGGTCGGCCGATACTTCTTCTGCCGATTGGTGATTTATCTCGTGCTATTTTGACCACATGTATCTCCCCCATTCTGGTTATGTGGTTATTCCATTCTTTTTTTCTATTTAGTGTCCATTCGTTTATACACTGTACGTTACATTGTCTTCTGATATCTCCACTCCTCATTCGATCTCTCAGTGTATTTCCTGTAATTCTTCTCAGTACTCTCATCTCTGCCGTTTCCAGTAGTCTTTGTGTTGTGGCTATATCGGGCCTTGTTTCTGATTCATAAGTCGCGGAAAATATCCCCGGGTGGTAACCCACACCTCTCTAAGAGGGAGCCCCAACGGATACGGGGGGGAGGAGCAATTTTGCTATAGATCTTGCTATAGTCCAGTTGAAAACGGCAGCAAGGCAAAACAAAAGAAGAAACAGAGAAGAATCAAGATGGGAACATGGAATATTCAAGGATGGAACACAAAATACAGGGAACTCTTAATAGAGATCAGAAAGATGAATGTCGGCATATTAACTATAAGTGAAACTAAGAAAAAGGGAAATGGCATAGAGGAAATCGGAGATATAATACACATATGGAGTGGAGTTGATATAAAGATAAAAGAGCGAAAGCAGGAGTAGGAATTCTTATTAAGAAAAAGTATAAAAGGAACATCAAATCGTGGGAGCCCATAAATGAAAGAATTATAAAAGTCCATATGACCTTATTCGGTAGAGATATAGTGGTATTAGGAGTATATGGTCCAACAGATGACAGTAACATCAAGGAAAAGGAAAACTTCATGGATACGCTACAAAGTGAAATCATAAAGGTCAAAAAAAAAGGGAAGAAATAATCATCGCAGGAGATCTGAATGGCAGAGTTGGGAAAAAAGAAAATGACCAAACAATTGGAAGATTTGGAGAAGACGTTGGAAACGACAATGGAGAAAGACTTACAGAACTATGTGAGATGAACGGCCTCAGAATCACCAACGGCTTTTTTGAACATAAAGACATTCACAAGTACACATGGACTCAAGAAACAAGAAACCTTAAGTCGATAATAGATTACGTCATACTGAAGAAAGAAACCACAATGCGAATAAGAGACGTAAGAGTACAAAGAGGAGCAGAATGCGGCAGCGACCATAGACTACTGATAGCAAGATTAGAACTACCATGGGTACACCAAAGTGCACAGAGTAACCAAGAACCACATAAAGAATTACCAACAGAAAAAAGACTGAAGATACACTTACTTCAGGACGACTCCATAAGAAACTTGTACCAAAGAAGATTAGATCAGAAGCTAGTGGAATTTCGTTTTGAGGAGAATATCAACAGTACATACGAACACATAAGAGAAAGCATAATACAAGCAGGTCTGGAAGCGCTAGGAGAAATAGAAAATACAAGAGATAAAAATTACAAATGGGAATTCCACGAAGACACCTTAGAGAAAATAAAAGAAAAAAAAGAACTATACCATAAATACCTAAGCACAAAAGATCCACAAGACCTCCGTAAATATAGAGATAAGAACAGAGAAGTTAGGGCTATTACAACGAAAGAAAAAAATGAACAATGGGAAAGGTCATGTAGAAGTATAGAACAGAATATGGGAGGAACAAGAAGTTCAGAAGCCTGGAAAATTGTGAAATCATTACGAACTAACAGGAAAGAGAAAACTTTTATACAATACATACCAGACGACGAGTAGGAGAACCACTATAAAAATCTACTGATAGAGCAAAGACCAGAATTCAGCATCGATGGAGACGAACAAAAAATAATGACCACAGAGGAAGAAAAAATAGTCATAACAGACAAAGAGATGAAACAAGCAATAAATTCCATGAAGAACAATAAAGCTGGAGGACCAGGAGGAATTGTGGCGGAACTAATCAAATACGGAACACATAAATTAAGAAGAATGATATGCCGAATCATGGAAAGAGCAATAAATGGAGAGGGCATCCCTAAACAATGGCAGGAAGCCTACATAACATCGATATACAAAAAAGGTAACAGAAGAGATTGCGAAAATTACAGGGGGATAAGCGTCATCGCTACAATGGGAAGACTGTATGGCAGGATCCTCAGGAACAAAATAGAGAAAAATATAGAAGGTAAAATCAGAGAACAAGCAGGTTTCACAGCAGGGAAATCATGTCTAGATCATATCCATACAATACAACAGACAATAGAGAAAAAAAGAGCTAAGAACAAATATGTACACATGGCGTTTATAGACCTTAGGAAGGCATACGACACCGTGCCAAAGAAAGAACTGTACAAAGCAATGACTAAAATAGGGATACCACCTAACACAAGCAATCAAAAACATGTACAGTGGAAATGAAGTAAATATAAAAATCGGAAACAAGGTAGTTGCTAACTTCAAAACAACAAAAGGATTACTACAGGGATGCCCAACGTCACCGACTCTATTTAAAATATTTTTAGAACACGCACTAACAACTTGGAAGACAAAGTGTAGGGGTATGGGAATACCGATAAGGGACGATTATCTCTACACATTGTGTTTCGCAGACGATCAGGTGGTGATGGCTCAAGATGAAGAGGATATCAGTTACATGGTAAGAAAACTAAAAGAGGAATACAAAAAGGTGGGCCTGGAAATAAATAAATATGAAGAAAACGGAATACTTAGTAATATCGGAAGAAGACGTAAAAAACTTAGAAGTAGAAGAACAAGTTGAAATAAAAGGAACGAAGAATTTTAAATATTTGGGCTTTATAATGTCGAAAAGCGGAACAACAGAAGCAGAAATAAAAAGTAGATTGGGTCAAACAAGATCTTGCATCAGACAACTCCATAATGTAATCTGGAATAAAAACATCAAGGGAAAAACAAAAAGAATGATATACCAAACAATAGTAAGAAGCATCATGACATATGCCGCAGAAATTTGGGTCATAAACAAAAAAACCCAAAAAAGCATTCTGGCAACCGAAATGGAATACTGGAGAAGATGCTGTGGTCTCACCAGAAGAGACAGAATAACAAATGAGGAGATAAGGAGAAGAATGCAAGTGGAAAAAGATGCCCTGCAATATATAGACGAGAGAAGACTGAAATGGTACGGCCACGTACGCAGAGCAGAAAACACTTGGATAAACGGTTGCAGAATGGAGCCCAAGAGGAACGAGAAGAAGAGGACGACCTAGAAGATCTTGGAAAAACGAAGTCGACGAAGCCATGTCTAAGAAAGGATTGGAAGACGGAGACTGGGAAGATCGAAAAAAATGGAAGTCCTGGCTGACGGAAGGGAAACGGCATTAGCTGTAGACAACCCTTTATATATATAAGTCATTATTGGTTAGCACCCTACTGATAGAATTTAAAACCATACAGCTCATAGAAACAGGATTATGCCTAGGAACGGAATGAACTTCCTGCTGTAATATTCTTGGTCCACCATTTACCTCTTCTAGCTCACGGTGTTATATCTTTGGTCTTCAAATAGTTTCTCTAGGTATTCTTTTAGTTAGACAACAAAAATTGGCTAATACTCTGACATCACAATTTATTCAAAAAACAATAATATTCCAAAGCATGTACATCACGATTTGTATTATGTGTTAATCATTTTGACAAAAAATAAAAAAATTCCTCCATAGTTAGTTTCAATCAACATCTTCGGGCCTCACAGGATGTGTCAATGGTATAACAGATTTTTGGTTCACATCTCTAGAACAAGCTTTTCTCATATCTAAAAAATCAATAGTTAATATTTAATGTGGAATATTATTAATCTTATTAATAAATTTATTTATTAACGGCATCCATTTACAAAAGTTTTAACAAAGCTCCACTTTAATAACAATAAATGTTTAAAATATCAGACATCTCAGAATAATAAACTATAACATAACAAACTTTAATACTTATTATAAGATACCTTTTAGTTGTAGTGTAGGAAACAAAGGTTGAACCTTGCAAAATGGGCACAAGTCCGGTTTTATTTATTTTCTGGTATATCAAGGGGTGCTTATTATAAGACTAACTTTTTCTGGAAAAATTTCGCCCCGGAACTCCCCTTTTCACCCCTTTAAAGGGGGTAATTTGTGGTTTTTGCGGAACGTAGCCCTTCCTGTACCTTTTACTAAAAATTTCTTTTATAGAAATATGAAGAAGACTATATTTTCTACGATTTATTTCCAACAGCTTATGTCTATCATCCACCGTTTAGCGAGGGTGGCGCCCCAAATTTGACAAGTTTTAAAAAAAGATGTTTTAAAAAAATATATATTTTTCCCTAACTGTAACGGAAATTAAGAAGAAATCCTACCGCAATTATTCACAAATAATTGATTGATTTTTTGGTATAGGTTCCACTTAAGGGTAATTGCCCATTTTTTAATTACAGGGTGTTACATTTTAAAAACCCCTTTTTATACCATCTGAACCGTTTATGCTAGAGTAGAAAGACTTTCAGCGATTGCCCATGTACTGGTGCTATTTACAAATTTGTATAATGCACCCCCATTTTCCCCGGAACCACCTAAAAAAAAGAAAAATTAATAAATAAAGTGATTTTCTTGGAATCCCACACAATGCCCTTTATTAATATGTTTCATACATTATTTTGTGCACGTTATTATTAGCTATGCATGGACACCAAAAGCGATTTCCTAGTGCAACCCCTGTAGCAAAAAAAATAAATAAATAAAATAGGGGTTGAATTTTTTTTTGTTTTTTGCCTTTTGATCCATATGGGCATATGCTTCATCAATAGTGCTTTTCAAAAATATATATGGTTATTGCAACCTCCCTGCGGAAACCACCCCTATCCTTGAAAATATACTGCAGAAACTACCCCTATCCCTTGGCGAGCATGTTTTTACGATTTTCTCATTACCTATGCATTATTTTTAAACAAAACTTATACAATGTTAAAGACCACTATTTACTCTAAAAATTAGGTCCGATTCATTTTTTTTGTATAAGCAACCTTTACGGCACACTGGCGCCGTAAACCTCATATATGCTTTGGCGGGCTCCAGTTTTTGTTTTCTTTTTCGTCATCTGTTTGTTTTATTGATAAAGTACTTATGTAAAATAAAACAACACAGTGTAACCTACAAATTATGACCTATGCACATTTTACTGTCTTTGCGCCCCAAAGCCACAGTGGTGGCCCAAAATCAATTTTTGCATATTTTCGCCACCTACACGCATTTTATTGCATTAATGCTACCTTAATAGCACAATATTCACCCTTAAGTGGTCGCTAAGCAGTGGCGGATCCAGGGAGGGATGATGGGGGCGATCATCCCCCACCCTCTCAAACCAAGTGATATTATATTTAAAGATTATAAAAATATTCATTTATTTTTATAGACATTTAACCAATTGGCACCCCTCTCTTAACGACGCTGGATCCGCCACTGTCGCTAAAGCATAAAAAGTACGCCATTTTTATAAAAATAATAATATAATTTAAATATTTCTATAAAAATAAATGAATATTTTTATAATCTTTAAATATAATATCACTTGGTTTGAGAGGGGGGGTGATCACCCCCATCACCCCTTCCTGGATCCGCCAGTACTTAGCGACCACTTAAGGGTGAATATTGTGCTATTAAGGTAGCATTAATGCAATAAAATGCGTGTAGGTGGCGAAAATATGCAAAAATTGATTTTGGGCCACCACTGTGGCTTTGGGGCGCAAAGACAGTAAAATGTGCATAGGTCATAATTTGTAGGTTACACTGTGTTGTTTTATTTTACATAAGTACTTTATCAATAAAACAAACAGATGACGAAAAAGAAAACAAAAACTGGAGCCCGCCAAAGCATATATGAGGTTTACGGCGCCACTGTGCCGTAACGGTTGCTTATACGAAAAAAATGAATAGGACCTAATTTTTAGAGTAAATAGTGGTCTTTATTCTTGTATAACTTTTGTTTAAAAGGAATGCATAGGTAATGAGAAAATCGTAAAAACATCCTCGCCAAGGAATAGGGGTAGTTTTTGCAGTATATTTTCAAGGATAGGGGTGGTTTCCGCAGGGATGTTGCAATAACCATATATATTTTTGAAAAGCACTATTGATGAAGCATATGCCCATACGGAGCCAAAAGCAAAAAACAAAAAAAAAATTCAACCCACCATTTTATTTATTTTTTTTTTGGCTGCAGGGGTTGCACTAGGAAATCGCTTTTGGTGTCCATGCATGGGTAATAATAACGTGCACAAAATGATATATGAAGCATATTAATAAAGAGCATTGTGTGCGAAGGATTCCAAGAAAATCACTTTATTTATTAATTCTTCTTTTTTTTTGGGTGGTTCCGGGGAAAAAATGGGGGTGCATTATACAAATTTGTAAATAGCACCAGTATATGGGTAATCGTTGAAAGTCTTTAAACTCTAGCATAAACGGTTTAGATGCTATAAAAAGGGGTTTTTTAAAATGTAACACCCTGTAATTAAAAAAAGGGCAATTACCCTTAAGTGAAACCTATACCAAAAAATCAATCAATTATTTGTGAATAATTGCGGTTAGATTTCTTCTTAATTTCGGTTACAGTTACGGAAAAATATATTTTTTTTAAAATCATCTTTTTTAAAAACTTGTCAACTTTGGAGCGCTACCCCCGCTAAACGGTGGATGATAGACATATGCTGTTGAAAACAGATCGTAGAAAATATAGTCCTCTTTATATTTCTATAAAAGAAATTTTTTGTAAAATGTACAGGAAGGTCTACGTTCCGCAAAAACCACAAATTACCCCCTTTAAGGGGTGAAAAGGAGGATTCCGGGGCGAAATTTTTTCAGAAAAAGTTAGTACTATAATAAGCACCCCTTAATATACCAGAAAAAAAATTAAACCGGACTTGTGTCCATTTTGCAAGGTTCAACCTCTGTTTCCTACACTATTGTTTTTTAAATAAACTGATTTTGGAGTCAAAAATATTTAAAAAATAAATAACCATTTTCATTTTCGTTGCAACACGAAACTGCAGCCGTATCATATTCTAATTTAATCAGAGAGTGCAGCAAGCACCTCTACCGGTTTTAAAACTTATTAGTCTCTCATCAGGAGGCACCAAAGAAATATAGGGGTAATAACCCTTCAAATATAAAATGTATGCTTTACAGATGCATATTTACTTAAAATGCCTTGTGATGGGCAAAAGGCAACAGGAATAATGCCCTAAGGTAAGGTATTTAAATTCCCAACATGTGGGATGCAAAAAAATTTGAGTTTATGTAGAGAAAAAAATGGTGTCGTCACTTCGCTCAACCCGAAGCTCAGTATATTCATATTTGGGTCTATGTTACGAACCAATCATGTAGTCGGTTCATTGATAACATAATTAGTGCGGTGAAATGGCACTGAAAAGATTTCAGATTGTCTATTGTTTCTACCAGGTACTTTAAGACTAACAAGTGATAACAATTGAGGACAATCTATAATGAGCTTAATGACTTTGTGTAGGAAACATACATCTAACAATGTCCTCCTTGACTGAAATGTTGGTAAATCAAGACTACCTCTTACTCACTGATAGTCATATTCCACTCTCCTGTATCCACTCCTAAAAGCTGATATCTACAAAAATTTATTTTGGACTGTTTCAATCTGTTCAATGTAAAAGTATTGTATGATGGGAACCATACTAGATCAATACTATATGAACCATATTACATTTACATTTATAATAGTATATCTGGAGGGACCGAGTTCAATTTCACGCACTGACAAATTTTTCAGTTTCTAGTTTAACTGAGCCGCCATCGTGATTCGGAGAACAAGTAAAGCCGTCGCTACGTAAGTGGTCGTTTAGTCATGTTAGGGACGCGACCTGAAAACCCTAACACTAGCCAGAAGGTTATACGAACTTGTTTAAAAAAAGGAAAAATAAAGAAGAAAATTGAAGAAAAAGAAAATTTAATTAAAGAGGAAAGAGAAATATACCTTCAGAAACAAAACAAGAGTTAATATTGTGTAATCTAAGGTTGTCAATTTCCTTTTTTTCAGATTCATCTTTACTTGTGTAATTGCTGAATTTATAAAATCTATTTTTTTTCTATATCTTCCCTGCCCTAAGTAAATACTATAGTATTTTTACTACAAAAACGTTATTACGTAGGTCAAAATTTTTGACGTAAGAGAACTGTCAAAACATTAGAATGTGACTTTTCATTATTGCCGTGTTTATAATAAACATAGCAATAATGAAAAGTCACATTCTAATGTTTTGACAGTTCTCTTACGTCAAAAATTTTGACCTACGTAATAACGTTTTTGTAGTAAAAATACTATATTCTCTGCTTTTTGTATTTTAAATATGCCATCCAAATAGAAAATGGCTATTGTACACTGCCTCGCAAAATTCCAGGAGTCTAAATTTATTTTAAGTAAAGTTAAAAAGCATTAAAAAAAGTTCAATAACAAGCCATAACATAAAAAACAAGTTCCAAAATATTAATGCAGTTAACAACAATAATTTCCAATTTTTTTACTCAAATCGTAATCATAAAATAATTCTAAAATATGGATATTAAAATCAAAAATTTCCTCCTCAAGCTCCAATAATATGTTTAGTTGTTACTGGCATATATTGGATGAAAGCAGCAATCTTGTTTTGTGGTACTTGTTTGCACTCGTTTACCAGTACCTATTTTAACACTTTAACTCCCAGCTTTATGACAACCCATGACAGGCCCGGCTCAAGAGATTTTTTAGCCGCCCTGGGCAAATTTTGCAACCGCCTTTGTCCTCTAAATTTTGCCACCGCCTTGGACCCGTGAGTTACACACTGAAATGGACAAGAATAAGTTGTGCCCACTAGTGGCCGTGGGTTGGACAGAAAACTTACTGTGCCTGTGGGTGGTGCACATGGGAGCGAAAGTGTTAAGGATACCACAGTTCTAAACTTGGTATAATTTTGCCTAATTATTCTTCTCAAGGTGTCGCACAAATGATATTATATTGGGTCAAGGTCTGGATTTCTAGCAGGCCGGGTTAGTATCCGAACACTAACATCTATTAAGTATATCATTGTTACACTGGCTATGTGGGGCTGAGCATTATCATGCATCCTGAAAATATTTTCACCCACAAAATGCACATAAGGTACCGCATGTTCTTTTTTAATTATTAAATTAAAAATAAATTTAAATTACCTACTCAGTAACGAAGCATTTGCGAACATATGTTTACTTATAAAGCAAATGCCCAAGTAGCAATTTGTCGACGCGACAACGTTGTCTACCGCGTGGCAACGTTTTGTTACAACGTTGTTATTGCCTAGAAGACGACCCTATTCTGCACTAATTTGGTGGAAGATTTTTGAGTTGTCTTGACGTTGCCTAGGCAACCTCCTATGAAGCAACATCGTTTCGTAAGCGTTGCATAAGACAACTGAAGCGACTATAAAAAGAACCTGCGCGTGCAATGGTTGCTCAAGGAGTCAGACTGGTTATGTTTTTTTACCTATATTTTTAACACCTGTATGGTGTATGCGAAAACCAAAAAGGTAACTATTTTGACATCGTATTAGGTATTTAAATTTATATAAATACATAAAGGACTTAAACAAAATTACCTGATCTGAAATTTATAAACGCATCTCAGATTACCGTCAAATATGGATATTTCACCTTTAAAAAACACACGCGCTACTTTTTTACGACATTTTTGACAAAAAATATGCAAGTTTAAAAAAATCTAATTTTAATATAAAAGTCAAAATTTATGTTAAAGATGTTCTGTATAAAATTAATGTATTGATGGTGCTTTTAAAGGTATCAGAAAATGCCTGCATTTTTTATATTCTGTGTTTTCATTTTCTTTACATCCCAAAAATCTCAAGTAAAACCAAAATGGTGCATTAAATAATATTACCAATATTACTAAAAAAATACCTTATTACCAACCCTAGACCTATAAGACAACTTAGAAGTCCAATCGCCAACCAAACCCGGCCGCACTGACTATCCCAACCATTTTAGAACCCACCCTCTTATTGGGTGACAGAGAGGTCATGTGACCAGTGTCAAAAGTGTAGTATTCTCCTTAACAGCGTTGCCACATTTAGGAGATTTCTACTTTTTTGGTAGATTTTTGATATTTTTTAAAATATTCTAGTAGGTAATATTTTTTAGTAGATTTTTGGTATATCTCAACATTTTGTTATGACTAAAATAAAATTTGCTTTCTAATAGTATTTACCCCATTTCTAAATTAATTTTCAGACATTTGGTTACAATTTCCCAATGTCATTACCGAAAATAAGATTCAGGGCGTAGATGATGATATTACAGAGAAATGAAACTGGAAACTGGATTCTTGTGTAACAAACTTGCAGATTTCAAGTAACAGTGCAAGCAGTATTTCAGGTGTTATTGAAGAGTTCTGGCATTCGGTGAGCCTATTAGAAGCTAACGATGCAAAACTAAAATATCTAAACATATGTAACTTTGCAAAACACAAAATGTTGTGTTCACGTGTTTCTAATGTTAAAAGCGAAACAATTGTTTGAAGAATTTGATCCAGACATGCAGATGTTAAAATTAGTGGATGACAAAATATTCTAGTTGTTAAATATACCTATTCATTTTTTTTAATCATGAGGAAACTATAATAAGTATTTTTGAAAAATTTAAACGCAGAATGAAAGACTGCATTATTTAGAAAAACCAAAACGTTTCTTTTGAATGAGATATTTGGAATTAAAATGACACATTTTGTCTTTTTTTCACCCCTGTAACTTATTAAAATAAACATTATAGAAGTTTTCAGGGACTTTCGGTCCTCGGTAATAACGTAATCTTTCTTTCTGCGTTTAAATTTTTCAAAATACTTATTAGTTTTCTCAGGATTTGCAAAAAATGAAAACATTTAAAATACATTGAACATTTTAACGGGCGACATTTTGCGCCTATCCCCTTAAGTTAGCTGTGTTTTTATTATAAAAAATCCCAAATATATCCCAAAAATCCTTAAGTATATTTCAGTTTTTCATTTGGTAGATTTTAGCTAAAAAATTATAATTACCAGTTGGTGGTTTGGAATAATTAGGTTTCCAATTTTTTGGAATTTCTCTTGGGACTGAAGACGGATATGCAGGTTACTGTATAAGTATACTGTATTTACATGACCTAAAAAGAATCTACTGATTTTGTGAAAGCAAAACTACTGAAAGAGTAAAAACTGACCTGGCAACCCCGTCTAGCAAAGCTGATACAAAGATTTAAAGATTAAGGTTATCAAATCTACTGATAAAACAGTGGACAATGGAATGGAAACCAGCTATTAAAAAAACAAATAAACAGGTTGTTAAATAAATCGAAAATTTCCAGCAAAATAAAACATAATAATAAGACAAAAATAAGGTTATAAAGTAAATTCTTTTTCTCCTTCTGAAGTTGCGGCAAAGGTGTCACACACCTAGAACAACACCTAGGGTCGTGACAGACAACTTCAGAGTCGGCCAGAAAACCCAAATCGGCCAGGGCGTAAATTAGTTTAGCATTATAACGTTTTTAAGTCGTTGCGATTGTTGAAAAAACTGAACTGTGATATGTAGTTGTCACAATGGTAATATTTAGTTGCCCGTATAACTAAAGGTATTACTTAACGTTGTAACATCGTAATATCAGTCGGGATAGGGGACGTTGGCCGAAACAACTGAAAATGTTTTCGGGCAACGTTATAAACAGTGCATTTGTTGTACTGACAACCAATGCGTCGAAAAATTGCTACTTGGGTGGTCATTATTTTTTCATGACAAGTTTGTCGCACTTATTTAGAAATACCCAGTATTGACGAAGAGCATGACTACTTGTTAAAGTACTTAACTTTTTTTATTATCCAAAAGAAGCGAATGAATAAAAAAACAGAGTGTTAAGAAAACCTGTGGCTGTAGTTGAGTTTAAATTTCAGTTTATTATAAATGCTAGAATATTCCACAGGGTGTAGTGAATATTGAGAAAAATCATAGTTTGATTGGTACACCCGGTAAAATGATAATTTACCTGTCAAGAATCAATATTATTACAACGATATTGTTAAAGAATAAGGCTATAACATATTAAAAAAATCATTTAAATCGGACAAGAGGTTCAGGAAATTTGAGGCACCAAAAATGACGCATTTTGTGGGTGGCCCGTTTTCTCTGACCCGCAGTGTATGTGTTATAGTCAAAGCCCGAATTTCAGGCACTCCTAGGTTTGACTAGGCAATCCTCAGGTCTGACTGACGGTCTTAGTCAAAGCCCGAAATAAATTACAGTTTCGGCCTTTGACTAGTCAAACCTAGGAGAGACTAAGTTGGTCAGGCAAAGGTCGAAATTTAATTTTATTACATCGAGGTTTGACTAGTCAAACCCCGATTAGCTATTAAAATGTCGTAATTTGTTAGATTAGGTTTAATAAAACGTCATTTTTTAATTTTAATGTTTATTATTTTTATATTGTCTAATTAAAATAAAAAAATTAGTGTTTATTCTCACATGTTGAGGCATTATGGCATATAGGGTTGCACAATAGGTACGTTAGACCTTTTACACTTACATAATTTTGAAGAGCATTTCTTATTGAAATAGCATTTTATAAAGCCTTGTCTTCGAAATATAGAATCTTTTGTACTAATTTTTCTTAGAGACAACTTAACGTCTGTAACATCTTCGAAATTAAGAAAATTCTCTTTGTATTCTCGTATTTGATTTCTTGAAAAAAGTGTGTTTATTGTTCCGTATTTCGTAGCAGCTCTATATAAACCGTCAATTGTTTTATCCTGTATGATACTCAAAATATTTTGAACATCTCCTATGGCTCTATCAAAGCTGGGGATAGGTATTGTTACAGTTTTTCTGATCGAAACTGGAGGAAATTTTTTTTCACTTAATTATTTCATAGCAGTAGCCTGGGCATGAAGACCTTCAATCGCCTTTCCTTTATTTATTTTAATATTTTCTGTCTACAAATGTAACTTTTCTTTCAAAACCTTCATAGTATGCACCAAGTGTGCTGTCAGTGCACACAACATGTATCATCTGATTACAAATTATGCACGTATGTGCGTCTGAGCTCTCTTTTTTACAAATATGTACAACAAACCACATCTGAAGAACTTAAGAAGTAATCTGAATTGTAAAAACTGAAATGGTTTTTGTACACACTTATGACTACTGAATGACAAGGAAAAAGAGTACTTTTGAAGTGTGAAAAATATTTAATTCCTAGCTGCGCGCTTTATGCTTATAAAGCAATCTACAGAGATATGGTCAATAATTTGAAAATACCACTATGAAGAGAGAGGGATCCCATGTAAGATTGAAAAAGACTTTTTGTTATGCAGTTTTTTATTGATTGAAAAAACTTTGTTCGACGTTTGGAAAACGTCGACGTTTCGCAACTGACAACAAGATTTTTTTCAAACCTCGAACAATGTTTTTTCAATCAATAAAAAACTGCATAAGAAAAATTCTTTTTTAATCTTACATGAGATCCCTCTCTCTTCATACTGGTATTTTGAAATTATTGACCATAGCTCTGAAGGTAGCTTTATAAGCCGAAAGCGCTGAGCTAGGAATTAAATATTTTACACACTTCAAAAGTACTCTTCTCTCCCTGTCATTCAATAGTCATAAGTGTGTACAAAAACGATTTAAGATTGTATAATTCAGATTACGTCTTCAGATGGAGTTGGTTGTATTTGCCAAAAAGAAAGCTCTGACGCACATACGTGCATAATTTGTATTCAATTGGTACATGTACCAGACGTTAAGCCGTCTCTAAGAGAAATTAGTACAAAAGATTCTAAATTTGGAGGACAAGGCTTTATAAAATGCTACTGCATTAAGAAATGCTCTTCAAAATTATGTAAAAGGTCTAACGTATTGTGCAACTCTAATTGCCATAATGCCTCAACATGTGAGAATAAACACTAATAATTACGACAATTTAGAAATAATAAACATTAAAATAAAAAATTACGTTTTATTAAACCTAATCTAATAAATTACGACATTTTAATAGCTGATCGGGATTTAACTAGTCAAACCCCGATTTCATAAAATTAAATTTCGACCTTTGCCTGACCAACTTAGTCTCTCCTAGGTTTGGCTAGTCAAAGGCCGAAACTGTAATTTATTTCGGGCTTTGACTAAGACCGTCAGTCAGACCTGATGATTGCCTAGTCAAACCTAGGAGTGCCTAAAATTCGGGCTTTGACTATAACATATGTACTAACTTTCACACACTTCCGGCTTAAGTCAAAATTAATTACTAAATGTATGTAAAGTTAAGTTATGAACAAAAGATGGGTTATCATACACTTATAAGATTAAAATAAATCTTACCATAGGCATCTTCATCTGGATCACCCGAATAATATTCAAGAACTGTTCGATACACAATATATCCCAAATGATTGTACATATTTATAGCTACTTTGTTACTAACTCTAACAAAAAGATCCACAAAATAGGCCCTCTTCCTAAAATAAAGCACCAAAATTTAACTTTATGTATATCACAGTAGAACGTCAATAATCCGGATTAATTGGGACCAGACCCCAACCGGATTATAAAATTATCCGAATTATCGAAATTACCTTAAAAAAGGCCAGTATACATATTTAAGTACAACAAATTTATATTTTCTCTCATCTTATACAGTAAAGGTTCTAGATAGACAAGGCGAAACCGGCGGGATCTTTGGAAAAAACATTCCCATTAGATTTTCTTGCATAATCACAGTCGTGAGACACCCCAGAATAAAGTTCAAGAAGTCGCCCACGCGAAAAGTGGTCCAAATTTTTTAAACGATTTTCAAGGAAAACATTTCGTTTATAAATTCGCAAAAGTGTGTGTGTTATTGCGTTGCCGCTCCTGCAATACTCAGATCAGATTTATCGATGGATTCTTATGTAGTTTTTTCTTCTGAATCCAAATATGAAAACGGCATTTCGATATTTCTAACCGTCTTCGAGATAATCCACCTCAAAGTCTAAAATGTGACGTCACAATCGTTTTATTTTCTTCCGACACACTACACGTCCAGCTGAAATCGTTGCTATTAAGTAGGCTAGTTTTTAAATCTCGATTTGTTAAGTAAAGCATAGGTTATTTACATTTGAGTTTGACACTTCGTGAATGTCAAAGTAAATTTTAAATTAAGTATTAATAAAACATCAATGACATTTCATAGTGAATTTAATTATTATATAAAATAAATAAGATGTTAAAAAATACAATTTGAATATATTTTAAAAGCAATAATTTATTAACAGCTTTAAAAAGGTTTATACGAGCATTCGGCCTCCCCTTTATGATAAATGGACTGTTCCATTTGCTATGAAATTAAAATATAGTCGGTTCGCTAAACTCGACAAAACTGGCTATTGATTTTAGTAGCTAATTTTTTTGTTTTTGCGAATTTTGCCAAAATTGACAAAATTACTACTTAGTTAGTAATCATTAACTAATTAGTAATTTTTTTTGCCAAATTGGCAAAATTATTGACTAAAATCACTAACCAGTTGTGTCTGAGTTTAACGAACCCACAGTATATGAAATAATATTGTTTGGTATAAAAAATTATGGTCCGATATATGCAAATACATCCTTCTAATGGAAAAAAATATTTGAAGATTTTTCTCAAATTATGGATACCAACAACATTTTCATTTATAACTCTTTTATTTTTAATTTGACGAAGAAAAGTTATTCATAAAAAGCTCTTCATGTTCTAAGATTTATGATGGAATGTAAAATTAATAACCATCATGTAAAATTTTATTAATTTTATATGAGGTATATAAAAAATATGAATTTCGATCAAGAGTAAACTACCTTTATAGTTCATAACATTTAAATTAGAACGATATAATTGCACATTAAAACATAATTATTAATTCTAAACTACTTTTCATAATAGCAATTTTCCATATTATGAATTAAAATACGTAAATAAACAAAGTTTTCGTTATGATAATGCTCGCATTTTCAGCTTGTTTTTAATCAAATTGCAAAAATCAATGTTTTCGGCCGGGACAAATTTTTTTTAGATATTTCGGACCATTCGGGACAAAAAAAGGTCTCTTGTAATTTTTCTCTAAAGTTGATCGTGTTCGAGTTATAATAGTGCGGCAGATTCGTGCAAATATTATAAGAATTGCACATTTAATGATACAAGCATATAATTTAATGTTGTTCTGAAGCTATTTTCTTGTGGCATTTTTACAATTTTAACTATTTATAGTGGGAAATAAGCCACAATATTATTAAAAATGATTTTTATTAACGTTTCGACGCCCAAATCGGGTGCCGTTGTCAAAATACAAAATACTACTAACATAAACAAAAATGTTGTTGCTTAGTAAAAAAAATTCTTCTAATAATTTATTTAATTTGACTCATTTATATCGGCAATTCAGATACATATGATACATTTTAAAGTAGAAGACTTTAAAATGATATTGCCAATATTTATGAGTTGCGTTCCTGGGACGACTTTACTGAAAGATAGTTCATTCGATTACATGAAATCAACCCCAACTCAAGAATATCCGTCACAAAAAAATCATAGCATGTGATCTGTCTTTAAAAAGACAACCAAATGCAACGGTGACATTAAAATTCTCGCGTTAGAGATCTCATAGTAAATCACGAGGGAAAACCAGGAAAAACCTCGTGATACTATCCCGACATCGTAAGTATTTGGTCTTACATTTAATTTACTCTCAAAATTAATACCAAATTCTGACTTTACTATAATTTTGTTTAAATTATAAATAATATCAATAATACATGGATATATAAGTAATACTAAAATATAAAGTATGTACTAACTCGACTATTGACTTACTAATTGTGGTATTTTCTTTATATTGACTTCCTCTTTCAGTATGGGTAATCCTACTGCATTCCACCGAGGAATTTGCGACACAAATTCCATAGGATGTGGATACCCATACTGAAAGAGGAAGTCAATAGAAAGAAAATACCACAATTAGTAAGTCAATAGTCGAGTTAGTACATACGTTATATTTTAGTATTACTTATATATCCATGTATTATTGATATTATTTATAATTTAAACAAAATTATAGTAAAGTCAGAATTTGGTATTAATTTTGAGAGTAAATTAAATGTAAGACCAAATACTTACGATGTCGGGATAGTATCACGAGGTTTTTCCTGGTTTTCCCTCGTGATTTACTATGAGATCTCTAACGCGAGAATTTTAATGTCACCGTTGCATTTGGTTGTCTTTTTAAAGACAGATCACATGCTATGATTTTTTTGTGACGGATATTCTTGAGTTGGGGTTGATTTCATGTAATCGAATGAACTATGTTTCAGTAAAGTCGTACCAGGAACGCAACTCATAAACATTGGCAATATCATTTTAAAGTCTTCTACTTTAAAATGTATCATATGTATCTGAATTGCCGATATAAATGAGTCAAATTAAATAAATTATTAGAAGAATTTTTTTTACTAAGCAACATTTTTGTTTATGTTAGTAGTATTTTGTATTTTGACATTGTCACCCGATTTGGGCGTCGAAACGTTAATAAAAATCATTTTTTAATAATATTGTGTCTTATTTCCCACTATAAATAGTTAAAAAGCATATAATTTGGTCCACATATACTGCACATATAAAGGTAGAAATTTAGATATGAGGCCATCTCAGATTTTGCCTTTTACAAAAATGACGGTCATTCAAAATTGGCGACTATACATATATGACTAATAGCACGATATCTTTTTAATGAAAAGTCCGATCTCAACCAAATTTGCTACATAGGTTCTTTTTGTGATTGCAAGATCAATATCGTGAACTGGAAGGTAATACCACCATTGAAAACAGCGTAAGAATATGTTCTAGAAAATATTTTGAACTTTTTAGTTATGTTAATTACCATTTAATAAATGCATAACGTATCTTCACATGTACCTATGTGTGGTAGATTCGTGCAAATATTATAAGAATTATTGTGCATTTAATGGTAGAAGCATCTAATTTGGACCACATATACTACACATACAAAAGTTCAAATTTAGATATGAGGCCATCTTAGATTTTGCCTTTTACAAAAATGGCGAGCATTCAAATTGGCGGCTGTACATATGTGACTAATAGCACGATAACTTTTGACCGAAAAGTCCGATTTCAGCCAAATTTGGCACCAAGGTTCTTTTTTTAATGAGTATGATCTAGGTCTTGAACCGAGAGAATCGGTTTACCAGAAGTTGTGTTTTTACTGTTTTTTATGTAAAACTATGTTGTTTATTTTCAATTCTTCCACCCTGTATATATTAATTTTTCAAAAAGGTAATACTGCCATTGAAAAGAGTGTAAAAATATTTTTTAGGAAAGATTTTGAACTTTTTAGTTATGTTAATTATCATTTAATAAATGCATAACGTATCTTCACATGTAGCTATGTGCGGCAGATTCATTTTGAATGCCCGCCATTTTTGTAAAAGACAAAATCTAAAATGGCCTCGTATCTAAATTTGAATCTTTGTATGTGTAGTGTGTGTGGTCCAAATTATATGCTTTTACCATTAAGTGTACAATAATTCTTATATTATTTGCACGAATCTGCCGTACATAGGTTCATAGGTAGGTACATGTGAAGATACGTTATGCATTTATTAATTGGTAATTATCATAACTAAAGAGTTCAAAATATTTGCTAAAAAATATTTTTACGCTCTCTTCAACGCCGGTATTACCTTTTTGAAAAATTAATATATACAGGGTGAAAGAATTGGTAAAAAACGACATGTTTTTACATAAAAATTCGGAAAAACACAGCTTTTGGTAAATCGATTCTTTCGGTTCAAGACCTTGGTCTTACACATCAAAAAAAGAACCTATATACCAAATTTGGTTGAAATCAGACTTTTCATTCAAAAGTTATCGTGCTATTAGTCACATATGTATAGTCGCCATTTTGAATGCCCGCTATTTTTGTAAAAGGTAAAATCTGAGATGGCCTTATATCTAAATTTGAACCTTGATATGTGTAGTATATGTGGTCCAAATTATATGATTCTACCATTAAATTCACAATAATTCTTATAATATTTGCACGAAGCTGCCACACATAGGTACATGTGAAGATACGTTATGCATTGATTAAATGATAATTAACATAACTAAAAAGTTCAAAATATTTTCTAAAAAATATTTTTACGCTCTTTTCAATTGCGGTATTACCTTTTTGAAAAATTAATATATACAGAGGGAAAAAATTTAAAAAAAAACTTATTTTTACATAAACAACCAGTAAAAACACAATTTCTGGTAAATCGATTCTTCTGGTTCACCACATCCATCTTGTTAATCAAAAAAAGAACCTATATACCAAATTTGGTTGAAATCGGACTTTTCGTTCAAGAGTTATGGTACTATTAAACACATATGTATAGTCGCCATTTTGAATGCCCGCCACTTTTGTAAAAGGCAAAATCTGAGATGGCCTCATATCTAAATTTGAACCTTTATATGTGTAGTATGTGTGGTCCAAATTATATGCTTGTATCATTAAATGTGCAATTGTTTCACATATCGGCCGCACTATAAGCAATTTAAAATTTGAAAAACGCGAAAATGGCCATTTTTAAGACTTAATAACTCGGTTAAAAATTATTATTATGAAAGTCAGAAAGTGACTAAATCAAATTTAAAGCCCCCTCCCCTACATGATCCTGAAGAAATTTGTGTCATTAATTTATTACTAAGCTGTTATTTTAATTATTAATAATGAGCGATAACATCGTATTGACGCAGCTGTAAATGTGAGTGCGAGTGAGATTCGCCATTGGACTGCCTGAATGGCATCTCTTTCGCACTCATCATGGACGGCCGCCTAATACGTGCATGGCGCTCATTACTATTACTTAAAAATAACAGCTTAGTTATCAAATAATGACAAAAATGTCTTCAGGATCTTGTAAGGGGGGCTTTAAACTTTGATTTAGTCACTTTCTGACTTTCATAGTAATAACTTTTAACTGAGTTATTAAGCCTTGAAAAGCGCCATTTTTCGTTTTTTTTTCAATTTTAAAATGCTTTTACCTTGAAAATGATCAACTTTAGATAAAAATTACAAGAGGCCTTTTTTATCCAGAATGGTCCAAAAAAAAAAACGTAAAAAAATTGTCCGGGCCAAAAACATTGATTTTTTGCAATTTGATAAAAAAAAATTGGACCTCTTTTCGCGTGGGCGGCTTCTTGAATCTTATTCTGGAATGTCTTACGAATGTGATTATTCAAAAAAATCTCATGGGAATATTTTCTCCAAAGAACCCGCCGTTTTCGCCTTGTCTAAGAGGTAAAATTAATCAAAACATGTGTACAGTAAAAACATTAGACACTATTTCAGCTTTTAAAAAAATGTGTAATAGATTTTTGAACTGTGGAAGTAGTTCGTTTTTTCGCAGCTAAGTCCTTAATTCGTTTTGAAAGAATCAGCTGAGTGGGTGAGCTCTCGTTTTGTTTCTCCAGCCATGACATCAGTGTCTCCGCTGAGACAAACGCTTCAGAATGAGTTGTGTCTGTTTATTCTGTCTTATGTTCTGTGTCGTCACTATCAGATCCCCTTTTTGCGGCCACAGGCCATCACCCCCTTGACAAGAAAGAGCATAGTGCAAGGGCAGATGCCATGTAAAGTCGACTTTACACTACATGATTTATCATGTGATTTGTCATATGATTTTTCCCATGACGAGCCGCATGACAATGCTTATGACAAAACGAGCCGTATAAAAAATGCAAAATCATATGACAAATCACACAGTGTAAACATGTAAATTTCACTCCATGACCAAATCATATGACAAATCACATGATAAATCATGTAATGTAAAGTCGACTTAAGTTGTTTTGTTTTTGCTAGATACAAATCCGGATTATTGACGATCTGGATTTTTGACAACCGCATTATCGACGTTCTACTGTAAATTACTCCAAAGAGTCTTCTTAACATAGACGAATATACATCTACAGTTGTTCCGTTGGATCTTTGCATAAAGGTAATGATTCATTATCCATTTGCAAACAAGTTAAATCAAAACATTAAGTGAAACATTTGACATGTACTGTGAACGTAATTATTAAGAAATGGCTACTTATTTTTGATCTTTTTTCACTATTGAGGAGATTGATTGACTCAATATTAAACAGCTTGAACATCATACCGACTATTACTAATATAAAGATAAATATAGAACAGTAATAAATAAATTAAAAAAAAAACAAAAAGTTGCACAGTAATCTTGAAAATGGGCCAATGTCACTGAAAATCATAAATTTCAAAATTCTTAGTAAATATTGTATAGTTGAACCAGAGAACTAAGAGGCTCATCAATCAGCAAAGCAAGGTATTATTGTATTATTGTATAAGTCATGAAAATCCATAAATAAGGGATCTACCTGTTTTGTAGAATGATCCCTTGTTTATATAATTTCACAAATCGAACAAATCGCCCCTGTCCGAGGGCCTCGCGGCATAGAGATTTATACAGTATTTAAACTTAAGGGCGCGTCCATAGTGCACGCTGGTTTCCGAATCAGAAAGCCGAGGGCGATTAACAATTGAGATATTTACGATTAACAATTGAGCGAGCGCGTTAATGTTCGAGAATGTCAATCGCCATTTTAATTCACGAGTTCGTTACAAAACTTTTCCGTCGACCGTACTTTTCAGAAATAAAGGTATATCAATCTTTTGATTTTTCAAATACACAGAATTTTAAACAATAAAGTAAATAATGACATACAATGACAGATAGTACTAACAGCGGCTACTTGATTTTAAATTTTTTAGTGGGAATATAAATAGGTATATTTTTGGTTGCCTACACCACAGGTCACTGCCAATCACAGAGCGTTTAATTAATTTATGCAAGCAATGTATGTTGTGTTGCCTATAATGAAATCGTTCATTAATAGAAAATCATTCATTAATAGGGGTCATCAATCATCAATCAATGATTTTGAGGGTGTTAAAATTGATCATAAATGGACGGTCGACGGCAAAAATTATTAAAAAGTAATGCGAAGCTCCATAAGACAAATAAAACTAAAAAAATTAGCACTCATTTCAATAGAGTCCTCACTAGCTGCTACTTTAGACTACATACACCAATCTGATTGACGAATTTGCCAAAATTAAAGTCAGAAGGGTAAAACTAATTTTTGTAAATGGTATTTAATGTTAATACGTATTTCATTTAATTTAAATTATGCTTTGTTTTTAAAATAAAGTGTATCTATTCATTTTGTGCAGCTGCAATTAATAAAATTAAAGTTAAGTTTTAATTCTTAAATTAAAGTTTAATGGTTGCATTGGTGGTGTATTGGCTAAACGTGCAGGGCAGGGTATGGTGCTGATAGAAAAGGCATTCAGGCATCAAATATCCAAAAAATCTTTTCAGGCCATAATAATGGAAAGACCTTCTCCAAACGCAATAAAAACTTATACTGAAATGATGGCATCTCCTGAGGTAAAATGTTCCGGAAGTAAAATGAGCCTCCGTTCGGATCTCCGGGTGAGGACTATCTCAGGGGGAACACCATTACAGGTTAGAAAAATCAGGATAGGGTCTTGGAATCTTGGTAGTCTTACAGGTAAGAGTCTGGAGTTAGTGGATGCGCTCAAACGAAGAAGAGTTCAAATTGCTTGTATTCAAGAAACTAGGTGGAAAGGACAAAGGGCGAAAGAACTAGGTGATGGATATAAATTGTGGTATGTAGGGAGTAGTAACACTAGAAATGGAGTTGGTATAATTGCTGATGGTGAAATGAAAGATAACGTAGTAGAAGTTGTAAGAACGAGTGATAGAATGATGTCAGTGAAATTTGTAATTGATAAAGAGGTATTGAATGTTGTGTGTGTATGCTCCTCAAACAGGCCTGGGTGAAAATGAAAGAAGAGCTTTCTATGACCAATTAGGAGACGTACTGAGTAATATTCCAGCAGAGGAGAAAGTTATAATAGGAGGTGATTTCAATGCACATGTGGGCCAAGCCAAGACAGGATATGAAACAATACATGGGGGATTAGGCTTTGGAACTAGAAATGAAGCTGGAGATGACATGCTAGAATTAGCAGCGGTAGAATTTAGTTATCGAGCGGTAGAAAAGTATTCAACATTGAAGCAAAGTAATTAAAAGCAAATTAAAATAATCTTTCATTAATGTTTATATCGATAAAAGATTAAATTTTGTGTTATCAGTATACCTTAAATAAAAAACCTAATTGCTATAAAAATAAAATAAAGTGAAATGACAACATTTAGTACATAATGCAGAGTACCAGTGGCGGCGGAGGAAATCTTAATCCACAAAATGTGTACTCAAATGTTCCAAATAATTTAGCCACACCAACACATTTTGCAAATAATTATCCTATTATACCTGATCAGACAAATATAGAAGTAGAGCCAATATGGAATCAAACCCAACACGTGCAGTACCAGATTATGCCGTACCAGCCTATGCAGTACCAGCCTATGCAGTTCCAGCCCATGCATCACCAGCCAATGCAGCATCAATCAATACAAAACCAGCAGATACAATGCACTCAAAGTAAGTACCCTCAACTAATTCAAACAAATCTTACGCAAACCAAGATAAATTCATACCTGAAACCATCACAATTACATCAGACTAGTTCAACCCTCAGCAAAAATAAAGAGACAACTGGGACAGAAAACACAGAGAACCAAGAAGTCACCGAACATGAAACAACCGATGATGATAGTATCTACGAGCCGAATGACTTTCAGAAAATTGAATCGCGTAGACATAAACGTAAAAGACAAAAATATAGCCCAGAGAATTTGAAAAAATCTGCACGTTCCCGAACAGAAAATCACAATATTGAAATTAAAAATAGATTTCAGCCCCTTACGCAGATTCAACAAAGTAACTCTACAGGCAGTGCTAACAAAGCTCAACAAAAAATAGATAAAATTCCACCATTTATTCTATATGGTGTAACCAAAGATGTTCAGGCACTGCTAAAACTCATTCGAGAAGGAACCACAAAATTTACCTATCAGCTTTTAACGGAAAACAAAATGAAAATTCAAGGAGAAACGGTGGAAGATTACAAAACGATAAAAGAAATTCTCGACAAAAATAATATAGTTCGGCATACGTACAAACTACCGGAGGAAAAAACTTTCCGAGTAGTCTTAAGAAACTTACACCACAGCACAGATCAAAATGAAATCATATCCTCACTAAAAGAAAAAGGTCATAATGTAAAGCAAATCCTGAACGTTTTAAATAGGCAAACAAAAGCACCAAGGGACATATTTTTTATAGACCTAGAAAGAAAAGAAAATAACGGGGAAATATATCAAATTAATAGACTATTAAATCGTCGCCTTAGTACTATAACTTGATAACTCCAAAATTGACGTTTTTGAGATAACTAGTTCACAAGATGTATTTTATTTGCCTCCATATTGTGTAAAAACTTGATAACTCACTTCAAACGGGTTAAGTATTTATTTATGATTGACGAAAGTTGATAAAACTCAAATGCCACTAATATTCAGTGCTAACACTTGACAAGATAAGTTATCAAGCTATTATTTAATCAAAATAATCGTGAATACGACATACACTGAATGCTATAACTAGATAACTCGAGTTATCTAGTTTTAGCACGTGTTTCTCTGAAACCATTGAACTTACCACAATTGCTATCTATTTATTCGGTTCATTTTAATGCAAGAATTCAAGAATTGTTAGCACATCAGGCATCCCCCATGGCAGAGGGCTAATTTTCAACAAAATAATGTTTAAAATATTAGTTGTGTTAAAAAGTTCACTTATATGCGACTTAGCACAACATGCGACATTACCAAATGTTAACATTATGGTAGTGCTAAAAGTTGATAACTTTAATTTTTCATGTTTTTTTCCATATTGGAAAACAAATTTACACCATATTCCCAAATAGATCAGTTGCCAAAAAGTTAAGGAACAATATTTTAGAGCCGCAGAGTGAATTCCGTATTTACCAACATCATGGTAGCAGCACAAATATCTTTTAAATCTTTAAACTCGTTTATCTCAAAACTACTAATTTCGAGTTATCAAGTTATAGTATTAAGGCGACGAAATGCAGTAGTTCGATTTGAACAACCTCACAGAAAACAATCTGTCATTCAATGTAAACGTTGTCAAAACTACGGACATTCGAGAAATCAGTGTACGCTACAATATAGGTGCGTAAAATGTGCGCAAAATCATGATTATCGCACTTGTAAAAAAACAAAGGCTGATGGAAACCCAGCAAAATGTGCACTATGTGGTGGACCCCACCCAGCAAATTTTAAAGGATGTCAAGTCTACCAGGCCATCTTAAGTAAAAGATACCCCACAAGAAATGAAAATACCCCACAAACGCAAAAAATCCCGCAACAGAGACCAAGAACAAATGAAGAATCAAATGAGGCATACAGTATAGAAAACTTGCCCCAAACATCAGGTACTTATGCAAACGCCACCAAAAAAATGAGACCTATGGCAAGACCGGTTGCTGAACAACAAAATGCACCAGACACAAACCAAAATAGTAGTTTTACACAATACCTACAACATGTAATAGAACAGCAACAAACTACAATAAACCAACTAATCCTGGAAATCAAAGAACTTAGAGAAGAGCTAAAACAGGCCATCACAAATAAGTGTAATGGCTAAGCTACTTACTATTGCACTATGGAACGCAAATGGCATAAAGCAACACAAACACGAAATAGAAGTATTCCTAGTAACTAACAAAATTGACATACTGTTAGTTTCTGAAACACACCTTACCTCAAAAACTAGTTTCAAAATCCCAAATTTTGAAGTTTACAATGCAGCCCATCCCGATGTAGATCGATTAGCCAGAGCTGGGGCAGCAGTGTTAATTCGAAATGGACTTAAACACTATCTCCTTAAAAAAGTAGAAAAAAATGACATACAGGCAACCAGCGTAGTAATAGAGGATTGGAATGGACCAATTACAATAACAGCGGTGTATTGCCCACCAAACTATCGAGCAAATAAAGAAATGTTTACAGAATTATTTAGAAATAACGGCAACAGATTCCTAGCAGGAGACGACTATAACGCTAAGCACACTAGCTGGGGATCTCGTCTAACAGCTCCAGGAAGAGGAAGAATACTGCATCAAGTCATTCAAGAACTACACCTAAATCATCTGTCCACCTATACACCAACCTACTGGCCTACAGACCCTCAGAAATACCCAGATTGCCTTGACTTCTTTGTGACCAAAGGATTCTCCAACAATTATCTAACCATCGAACCTAATTATGATATTGCCTCAGATCATACACCAATAATAGCTACGATTCATACAAATATCCAAGAAAAACCAAAACCACTGATTCTCCATAATCAAGCTACCAACTGGAATCTATTTAGAGAAATATTAGAAAATGAAGTAAACCTCAATATATCTTTAAAAACACACCAAGAATTGGAAAACTAAGTACAACAATTTACAGAATTAATACAGTATGCCTCGTGGGAATCAACTCCACCATTGGTCATAACCCAAAACAGAAGTCACTGTCCTCCTAGTATAAGGGAGAAGATTAAAGAAAAACGCCATTTAAGAAAGATCTGGCAAAACACAAGACACCCTGCAGATAAAACCAATTATAACAGAGCAGCGAAACATTTAAAAGACTACCTATCGAGCATTAAAAATGAGAGCTTCCAAAACTATGTCGAAAACCTAACGACAACAAAGGATACAAATTACAGCTTATGGAAAGCAACTAAAAAATTAAAGCATCCCAAAGAACATATTCCACCGATAAGGAAACCTGATGGAAGTTGGGCAAAAACAAATAAAGAGAAAGCAGAAATTTTCGCTACACATCTTGAAACAGTTTTCAAACCTCTCTCAACAAGAGAAGACACAGATGACGAAATTATAGCATTTCTTGATGCACAAATAACATCGGATGAGCAAATACAACATATTACACCAAATGAGGTACGGTGCATTATAAAAACAGAGCTAGACCCTAAAAAAGCTCCAGGACACGACCTAATCACTGGAAGAATTATGAAAGAACTACCGCGAAAAGGAATACTTATGTTAACCTACCTTACTAACGCTGTCATAAGACTCAAATATTTTCCTGCGCAATGGAAGGTAGCGCAAATAATACTAATCCCTAAACCTGGTAAACCTCAACATGAAACAACTTCATACCGACCAATAAGTCTACTGCCTGTCATGTCGAAAATTATGGAAAAATTACTAGCTAAGAGACTAATGAAAATTATTGCAGAAAAAGAACTTCTACCGATACACCAATTTGGATTTAGAATCAAACATTCAACAATTGAACAAATCCATCGACTGGTAGAATTAATCCAAAACTCTTTTGAAAGTAAGCAATATTGCTCAACTGCATTCATCGATATGAGTCAAGCTTTTGACAAGGTATGGCATCAGGGACTACTCTATAAACTTAAAAGGGACTTACACCAGAACATGTATGACATACTATACTCATACTTAAAAGAAAGATATTTCCAGGTAAAATATGAAGACGAGATAACCGGTCTACATCTCTTAAAGGCAGGCGTTCCTCAAGGTAGCGTTCTTGGGCCGATCCTGTATTTACTATTTACCTCCGATTTGCCTACGGACAATAAAGTATATACAGCCACATTTGCAGACGATACTGCAATAATGGCGGTACATTCAGATCCCGTTGTTGCAGCAGACCAACTCCAAGAAAACCTAAATAAAGTCCAGAAATGGACTAAGAAATGGAAGATAAAACTTAACGAATCCAAATCAAGCCACATAGTATTCACTAAATGTCATAGCGATTCTCCTCAAATATCACTCAACAATGCTCCCCTTCCAACGGTAGATACTGTAAAGTACTTAGGCCTACATATGGACAAGAGACTCACTTGGAAAACTCATATATGGAAAAAAAGAAAACATCTTGATACCATATATAGAAAATACTATTGGTTGCTCGGAAGAAAATCCCAGTTGTCGTTGAGAAATAAATTACTAGCATACAATGCCATACTCAAGCCAATTTGGACGTACGGAATACAGTTGTGGGGCACTGCTTCAAAATCCAATCTAGCAATCATGGACCGGTTTCAAAACAAGGTGTTACGAGCAATAACTGATGCGCCGTGGTTTGTAAGCAACAAAGACATCCTACAAGACCTTCAAGTGCCAACTGTGAGTGAAGTGATAGTGTCACACAGTGATAAATATTTACAGCGACTAGAAAACCACCCAAATGTGTTAGCGCTAAATTTATTAGACAATAGTCAACAAATAAGACGCCTTAAGCAAAAATTTCCATTAGATTTACCATTCTTAACTTAAGAAACACTAATTGTAAACGTAATTGTAATACTCATGTAGAGTAAATATTTATTGAAATATTTCCCTTCAGGCCATTGTAAATTTCAACAAATGTGTTTATGGTCTGTTTTTTTTAGACTGATTGCACAGTAAACAAACAATAAAAAAAAAATCATATGACAAATCACATGATAAATCATGTAATGTAAAGTCGACTTAAGTTGTTTTGTTTTTGCTAGATACAAATCCGGATTATTGACGATATGGATTTTTGACAACCGCATTATCGACGTTCTACTGTAAATTACTCCAAAGAGTATTCTTAACATAGACGAATATGCATCTACAGTTGTTCCGTTGGATCTTTGCATAAAGGTAATGATTCATTATCCATTTGCAAACAAGTTAAATCAAAACATTATGTGAAACATTTGACATGTACTGTGAACGCAATTATTAAGAAATGGCTACTTATTTTTGATCTTTTTTCACTATTGAGGAGATTGATTGACTCAATATTAAACAGCTTGAACATCATACCGACTATTACTAATATAAAGATAAATATAGAACAGTAATAAATAAATTAAAAAAAAAACAAAAAGTTGCACAGTAATCTTGAAAATGGGCCAATGTCACTGAAAATCATAAATTTCAAAATTCTTAGTAAATATTGTATAGTTGAACCAGAGAACTAAGAGGCTCATCAATCAACAAAGCAAGGTACTATTGTATTATTGTATAAGTCATGAAAATCCATAAATAAGGGATCTACCTGTTTTGTAGAATGATCCCTTGTTTATATAATTTCACAAATCGAACAAATCGCCCCTGTCCGAGGGCCTCGCGGCATAGAGATTTATACAGTATTTAAACTTAAGGGCGCGTCCATAGTGCACGCTGGTTTCCGAATCAGAAAGCCGAGGGCGATTAACAATTGAGATATTTACGATTAACAATTGAGCGAGCGCGTTAATGTTCGAGAATGTCAATCGCCATTTTAATTCACGAGTTCGTTACAAAACTTTTCCGTCGACCGTACTTTTCAGAAATAAAGGTATATCAATCTTTTGATTTTTCAAATACACAGAATTTTAAACAATAAAGTAAATAATGACATACAATGACAGATAGTACTAACAGCGGCTACTTGATTTTAAATTTTTTAGTGGGAATATAAATAGGTATATTTTTGGTTGCCTACACCACAGGTCACTGCCAATCACAGAGCGTTTAATTAATTTATGCAAGCAATGTATGTTGTGTTGCCTATAATGAAATCGTTCATTAATAGAAAATCATTCATTAATAGGGGTCATCAATCATCAATCAATGATTTTGAGGGTGTTAAAATTGATCATAAATGGACGGTCGACGGAAAAAATTATTAAAAAGTAATGCGAAGCTCCATAAGACAAATAAAACTAAAAAAATTAGCACTCATTTCAATGGAGTCCTCACTAGCTGCTACTTTAGACTACATACACTAATCTGATTGACGAATTTGCCAAAATTAAAGTCAGAAGGGTAAAACTGTAATTTTTGTAAATGGTATTTAATGTTAATACGTATTTCATTTAATTTAAATTATGCTTTGTTTTTAAAATAAAGTGTATCTATTCATTTTGTGCAGCTGCAATTAATAAAATTAAAGTTAAGTTTTAATTCTATTTGAGGGGCGACATTTTGAAGACTTGCATCATATTGAAAAGATGTACCGCATGGCTCTGTCCGTTTCAATACGAAGGATTATTTGCACATGGACTCGGCGCTGACTTCGGAAACCAGCTTGCAATAAGGACGCGCCCTATGGCATGAACGCGCCGAAAAAAGTGCTTGCGTCACTTTCGCTCGCGAGAAATCCCCGCCCCCGCTGCATTGCAAGTCAACGCTGGCCTAAAAAAAGGTATTTCCCCGAAATTGCCTTCTTCCTATCACTAGCGAAGAATTTCCACCGCACGTCGCTCCCCAAAACAAAATAGGGTATTCCCCGTTCGTCAAACAACTGCCTCCCACCGTACATCGCAATATCTAAGGAATCAGATTGCGACAATGAAATTCCTGTTTTTCGAGAGCAATATTCTAGATCACGAATAGTCTAGTAAAATAAAATTACACTACATGTAAATCAAAATGTAAATTCGTACAGGTTGAAACAAATTTTATATCAAAGTTTAGGTGGGTACAAAAGATATTTTCAAGAAAGTATCCAAATCATACAAGGGGATCATTGTTTAAATAATTAAAAAGGGGTCATTTTTGCAAAAATTACTTTTTTAACTGCTGAGGTCATTCAGTTACCAATGAAGGTCTATAGGATTGTTTTCTGCAAAGTTTAAGGGTAAATTTTTCACATAAGACTTACTGAATTAAATATGACCCCCTATTTATTTAAATAATTATACATAAAACTTTAAAAACAAATTTGGAAAAAATATTTTTAGCGTTTTAAATAAGCACTATAAAATATCTTATTTTACAGGAGAAGTTGCAATATGTTATCAGTATTAATAAAAAAAAATTGGTCCAAAAATATTTAATATATTTTGAGATATTGAATTTGTTTATTAAATATTACTCTATTTTCAATTGCAAATACGCGGTTGTTGCCAAAGAAATATTCACCTGTATTAAATCTTATTATTTTTATTTTTATGTATATTTTCGATATAATAAATGTATTGATACATTCAAATTTCAATTAAACTTTCCCCTAAAATGGTATTTGAAAATTATTCAAATTTGTTTTTTTAATAACTTCGCGGGGATTAAATATTTTCAAATGCCGTTTCGATAATTGGGTTCCTGGGAATTTTTCACTAATTAACAAATTTTTTGTCTTTTTTTCCTCTTCTTTTTTTTCTTGGAGTTGTATTATTACGGGCCCTTTTAGAGTTAAGTTTCATTAAGAATGTCGAATCTCTAAGTTGTAGATTATAGACCTAAAAATATTAAGATTGGTCTAAAATCACTTAAATAAAATGTGGCTACTTAGTGAGTTTTATTTAAAAATTTAAAAATTATTTTTACCAAGTACTTTCAAACTATTTGACGTATCCTTATCATACTTGGCAGAAAGTGTGGGTACTATACAGTCTACTAAATTGTGGTAAATAAAAGTTTCTAGCTACTACCAGAGGCGTACGACAGGGGATAGTTAATGGTTGACCCTTCCCAAATTCTACGCCACTGAGGGAATTACTATTTTAGCGAAATTTTTCGATTCTCCAATACTCTCAAACTGATGACTTTATCGGTACCAATAAAGTTATTTACATACAAAGTATTGGAGAATCGAAAAATTTCGCTAAAATAGTAATTCACTCAGTGGCGTAGAATTTGGGAAGGGTTAATCATTAACTATCCCCTGTCGTACGCCTCTGGCACTAGCTAGAAACGTTTATTAATCACAATTTAGTAGGGTGTATAATAGCCACACTTTCTGGTAAGTATGATAAGGATACGTCAAACAGTTTTAAAGTACTTGGTAACAATAATTTTTAAATAAAACACCCTGTAACTCACTAAGTAGCCCTATTTTATTTAAGATTTTAGTTAAATCTTAACATTTTTAGGTCTAGAATCTACAACTCAGAGATTCGATATTCTTAATAAAATTTAACCCTAAAAGGGCCCGTAGTAATATAACTCCAAGAAAAAAAATAAGAAGAAAAAACGACAAAAAATTTTGTTAATTAGTAAAAAATTCCCAGAAACCCAATTATCGAAACGGCATTTCAAAATACTTAATCCCCGCGACGTTATTAAAAAAACAAATTATAAGCAAATTTGAATAATTTTCAAATGCCATTTTAGGGGGGAGTTTAATTGAAATTTGAATTTATCAATAAATTTATCGAAAATATACATAAAACTAAAAACAATGCGATCTTAAGCAGGTGAATATTTCTTTGGCAACAACCGCGTTTTTGCAATTGAAAATATATTAACATTTCATAAACAAATTCAATATCTCAAAAAATATTAAATATTTTTTGACCATTCTTTTTGCTTAATACTACTGGTATCATAGCGCAACTTCGTCTGTAAAATAATATATTTTATAGTGCTTATTTAAAACGCTAAAAATAATTTCTTGCAAATTTGTTTTTAAAGTTTTATATACAATTATTTAAATAAGTAGGGGGTCAAATTTAATTTAATAAGCCTTATGTGAAAGATTTACCCTTCAACTTTGCAGAAAAAAATCCCATAGACCTTCATTAATAAGTGAATTACCTCAGCAGTTAAAAAAGTTTTTTTTTGCAAAAATGACCCCTTTTTAATTATTTAAACAATGATCCCCTTGTATGATTTGGATACTTTCTTGAAAATATATTTTGTACCCACCTAAACTGTGATATAAAATTTGTTTTAACCTGTACGAATTTACTTTTTGTTTTTTTATTTTTATTTTGTTAGGCTAGAAAAAAAATGAAAATTTTTGTCTCCACTAACTAGCAGCGATGCGAGTGACGCAATTTAACAAGTATTTGATAATTTTGATCCAGGTATGTGGTCGATGCCCATATCAGATCTTCAGCGCCATGATACAGTTCAGAACGGCCCCTCACAACAATTAGAAATCACACGCGAAAATAAGAGTGGCGGTTCCGGTCTCGATATCTTCATAATAAGTGAAATGGATGATAGCCCGATCAAAGAACAATCTGACCCCAAAAACAAATAAAGGAAGGTTGAAAATTTGGGAATAGGTAGCTGAAATTGTCTATTATTATATAAGAAAAAGTTTACAATTCTACATCCCCTCCATTTGACAAAAATGGACGGAAATACCCCCCTCTCAACGGTGAAAAATATACATTCAAAATAAGTCCGGAATTGGATAGAATGACTAATTCTAAGCAACTTTTGTTTTAGAGTTTTTTCCCTAAGTAAATACTTTTCGAGTTATTTGCAAGTGAATATGTTCATTTTTAGCAAAAAAGAATGTGTGTGTACTTTGTACGCACGTAAGAAGTTATACTTCTATTATATGTATTCAACGAAATTAATATACTTTAAACAGTTTATTTATATTTTATTTAAATATTAAACTAATTTTAATACTTACTACTTCTCAAATTTTTTTATTAAAACAGTGCCAAAAATTAAAATAATAAAAGAATAAAACACACACAAACAAACACATTGAAAATGCCACAAATGATTTTTGAACAATGTAGGAAAAAATTTTAACTAAATACGTATTTTTTTTAGACACGCATTTTAGTTTAGAAAGTTTCACTTTTCCGCACGCGTGTTAATTTAGATATGTTAATATGGCCTTAAAGTAATTATAATGCATGCAATAAACTAATATTTAGATATTATTTACTAATTTATTTCAAATATATCTTATTGTGTTCCTGTTTTAATGAAATTAACGCGACAATTCGATGAAATAAAATTATTTTGACATAATATTCGAAAGTCAAATCGGTAGACAATAACAGTCGTTTTGAATCATCGTCATGGAAACCAAGATCGTCGTCATGCTCACTAATTATATTGAAAGTTTGGTTTTGATGACCTTGTCAAAGAATTAATTTGTGTATCTATTTTCATATTAATTAAATTAATTGATTAAGATTTGGTCAGTTTTTAAAGACTCTTAGAAAAAATATTGTTCCTAACTCTTGCAGAAAGTCTCTTTTCCGCACTCGACTGCTTGCCGAACTCCCGCTTCGCGTCGTTCGGCAAACTGCAGTCGCGTGCGGAAAAGAATGACTTTCTGCACTTGTTAGGAAAATAACTATTATGGAAAAAAAATTATATAATAAACTTACAATTATAAAATGTATAAAAAGAAATTAAAAAAAAATAAAAGTTTTCATTGGGGTTCGAACCCGCTTATTAGCGCAGTTAGTATTGAAATTCATTCACCTTAAACTTTTACCCACGGAGACCATGTGTCATCATGTGCGAAGATCAACTAACTAAACGGATTAAACTTTTGACGGTTCTGAATTTAACCAAACTATTTTGATTTTGAATTGAAATTATTTAGAATTGAAAGAAATATTAGAATACAACAAAACATAGAGTAAGAAAACAATATATTAGGTTAATATTGATAGAAATTTTAATGGTAATCAAATTATGTAAATCAAAGCATTACATACTATTTTAGGTTCTTTTTAAATTTTCCAAATAGGTAGGTCCTACCTATGAAATTTTTTATTAGGATATGTACTGAAACATTTACAATTATTACGTACCTGTCGCTTTTAAAAACTATTTAAAAAGTATAAACTTGCATTTTTCTCTGCCATCACAACAATAAAACCTAATATACACAACATTAATTTGTTTATCCAAAATCTCCATATGGAACAATTATTGACAGATGATTTTAACACCCAATCAGATCCCGTATAACGTTTATACCATACTGTCTGTGTGCGCATACGCGCAGAATTATGAAATTTTACTCTCAATCGCGCCTAAAGAGGTATAACTTAAAAAAAAACAGGTTTTTGGACGGTTTTTCGGAGATAACTCAAAAAGTAAGTATTTGAGCGAAAAAATATTCCTATCAAAAATATAGCTTATAAAAAACTGAAAAAAATGATGTATGCTTGAGGTCTGTAGACCCAGTAGAAGCAGAGTTGCAGCTAATGAAAAGTAGGTTCTTCTTCATCAAATTCCAAATCGAATATTTCAATGTGAAATAACCCAAAAACGGAGCACTTTTCGGGGAAAATTCATTTCAACTTTTTTAAAATGTTTAAAAAAAGGTTTATTTTCGTTTTTTAAAAAAACTTGGTATCATTAAAAGTAACTGATAGGTCTGGATCCCGCTTATGAAAAAAAAGTTGATTAATAGCAAGCTGAAAATTTGTTAATAGCTTAAGGGTATCTAGTCGGACAAACTTTGATATATGGGAACACTAGAACAGGGGAAGTTTTAATTGTGGAACAGGTTAAAAATTTGGAACAGTCGGACCACGAAAACGGCACATGTATTTTGTCCGACAGAACAGACTTAAACTCCCCGAACAGAGATTAAACTCTCATGCAAAAATCAGACTGCTATTTATCACCAAATGGGCACCAATGAGTGGAACATGTAGAATATGTCAAATGACAGGAATTATGACAGGTGATAAATAGCAGTCTGATTTTTGCATGAGAGTTTAATTTCTGTTCGGAGAGTTTAAGTGTATTCTGTCGGACAAAATAAATGTGTCGTTTTCGTGGTCTGACCGTTCCAAATTTTTAAACTGTTCCACAATTAAAACTGCCCCTGTTCCAGTGTTCCCATATATCAAAGTTTATCCGACTAGACGCCCTTAAGCTATTAACAAATTTTCAGCTTGCTATTAATCAACTTTTTTTTCATACTCGGGATACAGAGCTTTGAGTTACGCTCAAATATTGTGGGTCCCTTTTATTTTTTGGTAAAATAATCGCGAAAATCACCCCCTAATTAGCATCACAAATAAATTTTATCGTTACCACTTCAGAAGTTACTTTGCTTATGTATTATTTATAATATAATCTGTAAGTTTCATCGGTTCAAAGTGCTTAATTTTGAAAAAGCTGTAGTTAAAATGGCTTGAACGAGTAACTAATCACGAGTTTAGGCAAATTATGAACAGCCATAGCATAACCACTTTTTGTCTAAAAAGAAATAAAAAAGCAAAAATATGCAGAAAAGCAAAACGTACATTTTATTACTCTCTAAGATTTTTGGTATTACTAATAATTTTTAAGTTAATTCCATAAACAATTCCATTTTTTTTTTCAAAATTAAAAAATAATGTTTTATTTTATACCCAATTTTTTTTTAAATGAGCACTTTGAACCAATGACACTTATAGATAATATAAACAATATAAAAGTATAGTAACTTGTGAAGCGGTAACGATTAATTTTATTTGGGAAGCTAATTAGGGGGTGATTTGGGCGACTTTTTGTACCAAAAAATAAAGGGACCAACAAAAATAAACCTTTTTTTAAACACTTTAAAAAAGTTGTAACGAATTTTCCCCGAAAAGTGCTCTGTTTTTTGGTTATTTCACATTGAAATATTCGATTTGGAATTGACGAAGAAGAACCTACTTTTCATTAGCTACAACTCTGCTTCTACTGGGTCTGCAGATCTCAAGCGTACACCATTTTTTTTTTAATTTTTTATAAGCTATATTTTTGCTAAGAATATTTTTTCGCTAAAATACTTACTTTTTGAATTATCTGCGAGAAACCGCCCAAAAACTTGTTTTTTTTTTGTTAAAAATGACCTGATGATATTTAAATCATCATTTGAAATGATGATATTTAACCTGTTTGTTAATGACCTCAAAAAGGTCTTGAAGTACTGTGACTTTCTGATGTTTGCTGATGATCTCAAATTATTTTTAACTATACGTAATGAACTTGACATTAGTTTACTACAAAAAGATCTGGATAGCCTTTCTCAGTGGTGTGAACATAATCTCTTAGATCTTAATATTGATAAATGCTTTCAGATTTCATTTCATAGGAAAAAGAATAGAATACCATTATTCTATTCTATAAATGGGCAAAATCTTAAAATAAATGAGGTAGCTAAAGACTTGGGTATACTATTTGACTCCAAACTGAATTTTAGTGATCATATAGATAGATTAGCAGAAAAAGCGAACAGGATGTTAGGTTTTACACTAAGAAATTGTAAAGGGTTATCTTTGGAGGCAGTGAAGACAGTATATGTTGGGTTGGTCAGATCACAGCTTGAATATGGGTAAATTATCTGGTTTCCTCAGTATAATGTCTATAAGTCATTACTGGAGAGTATGCAACATAAATTCCTACGATATTATAATTATATGTTCAATCTGAATATGATTTCTGACCACAACTATTCTCATATTTTAAAGTATCTTAAACTGGATACATTAGAGAGGAGAAGCACCATGTTTGATATTTGCTTTGTTTTCAAACTCCTGAATGGAATTATATTATGTCCAGAAGTTCTTTCACAAATCAAATTTGCTGTTCCACAGAGAATGCTTCGATAAAATAACTTATTTTTTATTGGCTTTCATGCAACAAATTATGGTAGACACTCATTCATGGATCGATCCCTAGAGTTTATGAATAGAGAAGATAGATTGGATGTGTTTAATAACTCTTTGCAGTCATTTAAGTGAACTCTTTTGGAAATATTTTAATGTTATATTGCTATTACATATGTGCCAGTTTATTAGTGATAACTTACGTACCTAATGGATTTATTATTTAAGTAACTTTTTGTTCATTCTGTATGTATATATATGTAATACCTATATGTATCTTTTAAGCTTTTCTTAATAGGATGCTATTTAGACTAGTTTTGATATAGCCTTTAATAAAAAATGTACTATTATTTTTTTGTAATGGGGGTTTCCCGTCTAATAAATAAATAAATAAAAAAACATATTCACTTGCAAATACAGTAACACCCCGCACCTACGCGATAGGTGGGACCGAGCGATAACCGCGTAAGTCAAATTCGCGTAAGTCGGGGTGTAATTTCGCTTATGTATGTATATAATTTATTTTTAATTGGGACCGGAAGTTAAGAAAAATAGCATATACAAATATAAAATTATCAATTTAATTTATTTTGATGCATAGAATCTAAGAAAGAGACAACTCAAAGATTTGTTTTCTCCCGCAAAATTTCTTCATAGCAGGCTAATAATTTTTTTATCCCTTGTTTGGTAGAAGAAATTCGATCTTATATAGTTTATAAGTCTTTATATCTCTATAGTTTATATTTTCTAAAATATGTAAACCCTTCTCAATTAAACTGAGACCTTCAGTCAAGTTTCCAACAGTTATTTGATCTTCAGTTTAATCTGGATCCAAACAATCAAGCTCTTCAATGTCTTGTTCTTCCTCATGCATTTCTATGAGGTCATCAATAGGATAGGGCTTTTCATCGAATGTCATTTGTTTCGAGCTTCTGTCATATGTCGTATAATCCGTGTATATTAATAATATACACAGATTATACAACATATGACAGAAGCTCGAAACAAATGACTGTGTATATTAATAATATACACAGATTATACAACATATGACAGAAGCTCGAAACAAATGACTGTGTATATTAATAATATACACAGATTATACAACATATGACAGAAGCTCGAAACAAATGACTGTGAATGAAAAGCCCTATAGTTAGCTCGCGATTGTGGGAATTCAACAGTTCTTCAGCGTCATCATTATCAACAACTTCAATAAGAAATATCTAATATGTACAAAATAAATTCTAGTGATGTACTGATTTCGTGAGAAGAGTCCTAATATCTACATTGGATGAGCAATAATATGCGGGCGGTAATTCTATTTCATCATTAATCGAGCGATTGTGTGGTGCTCAAATGACTAATCAACAAAATTTGAAAATCGCGTAACTCTGGGTTTTCTTAAAATTTACAACACATTACATTATCCCATACCATTTTTAATAATAAAAAAAATACCCTTTATAGACATATTTTTCAGATAAAAATCATATTCTGTATTAAATATTGAATTTAAAGTTAAATCCCAAATTAATGTGTGTAATGTGAATCAAGGTCAAATCCATCATTGTTTTTGCTAATGATCTTCTTTTTGTTGTTCATTCTGAAAAAAAGATATCTCATTTCTTTTCCTTTGGCTCTTTGACCTTTCCTTAGATTCTGACATTGAAACTAAAACGGGACATGTTTGTTGTTAGCCACTTGGGGGAAATCTTAAACTGTAACCAGTCCGTCAGCTCCCCTCACAACTGGGAGCAACCGTTCTACGCCAAGCCAGGTCATTTGGAGACCAGCCTGGAGAACCTCCCACATACCTACTTTGTATCCTGCCCTCTGCACCCCAGAAGGGCATCGGTATATTAATTGGTACAAGCTAGCACCATCCCTGTGCTAATTCGCCTACCAGGGATTTTGGAATCCGTAGCAAGGACACTCTCGGGGACCATATAGGGTTTGTTTTGGGACACTTGGTATCCGCTAGTGATTGTCACTTCCACTACTACACCACATTCATTTTTTGTATAAGACTCGGGACATTTATTTTGATGATTAAGTTTTATAGTTTATCGCACATATTTTGTTTCAATATTTAAGTTGCATATTGTTTTTATATATCTATAATAGTTGATAGTGTTCCCCAAACCAGTAAACTCTCTGGTCAAAAAGGTTTGAGCTCAGATCATCTTTTCCCCATATGAGATTCTCTTTACCTTTATATATTACCTGAAATTTACTTGTACCATTTATTTACTTAATTAACTTTATATTTTTAGTACTAACCTTGCTTGTCTCCACTTATCAATTTAAATTTATATACTTTTTCCTCTTAATTTGCTTAATTTATTAACTTATTCATATAACTTTTATCTTTCTTTAGTCAATCATAATTATTTAACTTATTTGCTTAACTTTACTTAAATTCATTTAATCAATTTTTAATTATATCTTTGGACGCTATTCCCTTTGAATAGCTATTCATTTTACTTGTTATATTTTTTAGTGACTACGTGTCGAAGCAACTGATTTTTATATATCAAGTAGACCGTAGGTTCACCTTAATGAGGCTAGTGCCTATTTAACTCTTTGAGAGTTACGGAAATTATTCATTGTGAATAATCCTCCCTTAATTATATTCTGGTTCATTAGTTCTATAGGGTTTAACGTTGCTGTAGGTATTGCAATCGTACAATTATTTGGTGAAGGTTGTTATTTAACCTAGTATATGTAAGTTGGGGGTACGCTCCATATAAGAGCTACTCCATTACTAATGTAACTATAGATTATATTTATATTACTATAGGTAATTATTTCCCATTGTCATTTTAGAGTTACATAGTTTGTATTTTTCTAACTCAGAGGTTGTCAAAAATCTATGTAGTTATATTTAATAAATATTTATTTGTTTTTGTATATCAATTATTTTTTCCCATTTTGGAATTTAATATATTTAATATTTAACAGCAGTGTAAGATACCTGGAAGTTTGGTCTATCCCAACTTCTGGCGCCCATAATTCAGTCTATTGTATTTATCTCCTACATTCTTCTATTTTTATTATATTATTATATTTATTTAATCTATTTTCTGAGCATATATTCTTATCTTAATATTTCCCTTCTTAGTTATCATCACTCTCTACTTTGATATACTGTTCTTCGACAGGCATGCAAACGAGCCGTATCCATCCTTGAGTGTCAAGTTGTTCTCTTGTATCTCTTGCTAGCCAATTCTATTTAGTTTGCCTCTGTCTCTCCATACTTCTTCTATACTGTTATCCCCTTCTCTTCATTTCTACATCTTTCCACTTTCCTTCACTCATTTCTTCTTATCATTTTAGATCAACAAATACTACTGCAAAGTAGTATTTTTGTTACATTACAGAGTATTACTGTAACTCGAAAAGTATTGACTTAGTGAAAAAACTCTATAGAACAAAAGTTGCTTAGAATTAGTCATTTTATCCAAATCCGGGCCTAGGTTGAACATATATTTTTTCACTCCTGAGAAAATATTTGTCACCCCGTATTTCCAAATTTTTGTAAAATGGAGGTAATGTAGAATTGTAAACTTTTTCTTATATAATAATAGACAATTTCAACTACCTATTCCCAAATTTTCATCCTTCCTTTATTTTTTTGGAGGTTTTCGTAAAATTTTGTGTTCCCTGATCGGGCTATGACTTCTCTTCAAAAAACTTAAAAACTCATTTTTCTAATTATTATTGTCAGGTACTGCTTTTAGATCTGCACAATCTAAAAAGTGAAATAAAACATAAAATTCGATTTATGTCGAACAAAGCTATTGAAGATTTCTGTTGTGACATTTGTAACGAATTTTTTGAAAATGTTTACTGTGCTCAATCAGTAGATGCTAAATACAATGCATTCATCAACACCTTCTTGTTGTACTTTAATAAACATTTTCCTCTTAAAATCACAAGTAATAAAAGGCATAAGTTTACATTTAAAACACCTGAACTACTAGCTGCCAAAAATGAAATGATTAATTTTCAGCGCTTATTGGCTCAGTCGTTAGAATTCAAAAAATTCTCAGCAAATATGTAATCAGTTATTACAAAAAGAGAAAAGTAAATACTATGACCATCGATTAGCTTTAGCTAATTCAAAAAATAAAAGTAAAACTTCTTGGCAAATCATAAATGAACTTACACAACATAAAAAAACAAAGAAGGATCAGCCATAATTGTTCGTGAGCAGCTTAATTTCCTGATACTGTTTTCTGTGATTTAAAAAGAGACCTAGTGTAAAAAGTAATTCATTAAGGTACTAGTACATTTTAGAAGACCAAAAATAAGCATTTTTTCAAGAATTTTTTTCTCAGTACCTTTATTAAAAATGAACTTAAAACTTTTTACATATTAATATGTAACTCTTAGAGAGTACAAAAAATATATATTTTTTCATTTATGCACGTACACTAATAATGTAGAGGGCACCAAACTCAAGGCATCAAAAAAAAGTAGTTCCAATGGCGGACAGTTAATCTCATGATTGGGATCACTGAAACAAAAAACTCATACGGCATTTGAAAAAGGAAGGTTTCTTTCGTGATAATTTACCACCATGAGTGAAAATTCTGCAAAAAAAAGTTTTACGGAAATTTGAAAAATGTTTGTGAAAAAATCGCTTTTTTTTCTTCAGTTTTTCATGGTTAAAAATATTAATTTTTTATTTTTTGGCCAAATTGTGGTAAATTGTCACGTAAGAAACCTTCCTTTTTCAAATGCCGTACGATTTTTTTGTTTCAGAGATCCCAATATTAACTGTCCACCATATTCTTTCGAGCACTCGACTTTGGCACCCTCTACAATATTAGTGTACATGCATAAATAAAAAAAGATATTTTTTTGTATTCTCTAAAAGTTAGATATTATTACAGTGGTACCTCGACATACGAGGGTAATTCGTTCGGTAACCTTGCTCATATGTCAAAGCAATTTTCCCCATTGAAATAAACTGAAATGTCATTAATCCGTTCCAGTCCCAAAAAAACACCTTAGTTATTTTTGTTAAGTGTTTTTAAATAAAAAAAAATGTTTTTACAAGAAGGAACATTTATTTATAAATAACAAAAAATACGTACATATTCTGTAAAAACATAAGAAAAAGTGAGGTGCTTACGGAAGCGCTTAATTTTCATCAGTGGTCTTCGCTTTTTTCGTCACACTTTGCTCATTTTCATCTGCAGCTCATTTAAAAAAACTGTCCACACAGTACACACAGTATAAATTACACGAACATCGAGAGTGCAATATGGTTGGGATGGGGACGCGGAATACGAATTTTTGTCGGACTTAATTTACAATGCCTATTTAATTTGTCAGTCCAAGTAACAGTCAAGTACAGACCAGTAAAATGATCTTTATAGTGGGGCCGTAAAGATCTATTACCAGTAAAACTACCTTTCATTTTATAATAAAAGTTAGAAGCAGGTAGTCAAAAAGGCATGAATTTTAATAAAAAGCGGTTTCTCATATCTCAAATTTTGCTCTCATCTCAAAGCAAAGCATCGCTCGCTCAGCGGCTCGTATCTCAAAACACTCGTATATTAGGACGCTCGTATGTTGAGGTACTACTGTATGTAAAAAGTTTTATGTTCATTTTTAATAAAGGTTCTGAGAAAAATATGCTTATTTTTGGTCTTCTAAAGTGTACCTTAATAATTTCATGCATGTACAAAGATCCATTGGAATAACTGTAGACGAATATGTTTCTATATTCTGTGTTGTTAGTGTACTTACTTTTCTGAAACATCTTCCAAAAAATTCATCAAACAGGCTGCTAATCCTAAACGTCGGAAGTCAGGAGATACTGTTAAGGCTGTAACATGTCCATGCCAGTTCTCTCCTATACCTTCGGCTTTTCCCATTACTAAAAAAATGTAAACTCCTGTTTTAAAAACAGAAGATAATTACAGTAAAACCTCTGTTAACCGAAATAATTATTGGGGGGAGGTTGTTTCGGATAACAAGAATTTCGGTTAAAAATAACATTGTTTTTGGTATTCTTAATGTTGTTCTGAAGCTATTTCCTTGTGGCATTTTTATAATTACGTATTTTTTATGGGAAATAAGCCACAATTTTATTAAAAAATGAATTTATTAACGTTTCGAAGCCCAAATCGGGTTTCGTTGTCAAAATACAAAATACTATTGATATCAATAGTATTTTGTATTTTGACAACGAAACCCGATTTGGGATTCGAAACGTTAATAAATTCATTTTTTAATAAAATTGTGGCTTATTTCCCATAAAAAATACGTAATTTGGTATTCTTCTTGTATCAAATTACATAGTATTCTTGGTCAAAGTTGGCATTAAAAAATACAATGAGGTGATTTCGTAATGTGTTGTATATTTAATAGGGTTCTTTATTTGTATGATAGCAATGTTGACGATGTTGACCAATTTACATCGAATTGTTTCCGTTTTGCGATAAAAATTTACTTTTTATTGAAGAATGTCGGCCGTTTCGGTTAACGGAGGTTTCACTGTACTTCTATATTACTTACTGTAGCCCATTATTTCTCCGCTTGGTGATTCTGCTACTTGAAAATACTCGGGCCAATGAGCCAAATACTGCATGTAAAACGATAATCCATAGGTCTCAGTTAAGGGGTCTAAATTACTGAAAATAGGAATTTGTAAAATAAATTAAATTTTGATTGGTTTATCGCTTACACATTATTAAATTTGTACATGTCGTTACACGTAAATGGTCTTAATGTAGTCATCGCAATGAATTATGGAGCTTTTTAGTTCTAAAAAAATTATTAAAAGTAAAAGTTTTCTTGTAAAATAAACATAACCTTATTCTTTATTTAACCTATATTTTCTTCCTCTTTTTTCGTACGTGACTTCTGTTTTATTTATCTATCATGCTTTGTTTTTAAACCAGGAGGAGTAAACTAAAAAGTCAGATTCACACCCAAGAAAATCATTTTCGCTTTCGGCTTACAACTGTCACTCTGTCTCTGTCACTGAGCTGTCACCTGTCACCAGTGATTCATTCCAGGGTTGCCAGATTGGGGGAATTTCCCCCCAAATTTGGGGTATTTTTTCTTGTTTGGGGGATTTTTTGGGGGTATACACTGAATGGGGGATTTTTTGGAGGAAAATTTTTTCGCATTAGGGTTTTTTGGGGTATAATTTTAAGAACACATTCCATTGCTTGGCCGATTTTGAATTTCAAGTTAAACTGTGATTCACAAAAATCTTTGAATATAAATTCCTTTACAGTCGATTCTGCCATCTAGTACAAACTACTTAACTTATTTTGTAAAGCATTACAGTTTTCTTCAATAGCGACACAACAAAATTTGGTTTTTGGGCGCTTGATGGTGTATTTAAATATTCATAATGGTACCTATGTGAAACACAGAAAATTGTATCTCCAAGTTTAACTTTATTTACTGTTCTAGAATTAACTTTAAAGAAGGTTATATTTCTGGTGTGTTCAATAATACGCATAATTAATTTAAATTAGTGTTTGTAGACGTGTTAATCTAAAAATATGCCTAAAGAAAAGGAGTATACCCGAAAATACCGACTTGCTTGGGAATCGGATGCTGAACTTAAAGAGAGGTAATCTGTTTAATAGAACTTTAATGGTGTGGGTCGTTAATAATTAATTATTCTATGTATGATGGATTGGTCCTGTATCAGAAGATGACACAAAATCATTTTGTAAGATATGTAAATGGCAGATTTACAATATATTGTATAAAATCTACTAAAATTCTACGCTGGTAAAATGACACTTGACAGCCAAAAAAGAAGAAAAAATGACAGATGACAGCCCAAAAAGAAGAAGAAATGACAGATGTCCGCTCAGAAAAAAGAAAAAGAAATGGCAGATGAATTTTGGGGGATTTTTTTTTAAAAAATGTCATTTTTGGGGGAATTTGTAGTTCAGGTTGGGGGAATTGTATAAATCGGTCTGGCAATCCTGAATTGTATAAATCGGTCTGGCAACCCTGATTCATTCCATTTTCTCATTTTCCATTTTCCTTTTCCATAATTTGCAATTTGCATTATTATTTTATTATTTCATTCCACTCGTCCATTCATTCGTCGATCGATTGTCGATTGAGTTCGTCATTCAGCCATGGCATAAAGGGAGTGTATTTGTATGTACTTTAACTATGGAATTTAAAGCTGAAGTTATGGAGGAGTTTGTTTTTGTTGAATGTAACCAAATAGATATAGAGAGCCTGCCTCAGCCATCCACATCAATATCAATAAAACAAGAACACAAAAATGAACCAGAAGAATGGAACTCAGGTAAGATAAGTAATAAAAAGATAAAAACAATGTTACCTATATAATAATTGGTATGTATTAGCAATGGAAGTAAAACCTGAAATTAAAAAAGAATTTGATCAAATTGACCAAGGATATATAGAGCCTCTGCTATTAACATCCATAGGACTTGGAGACTTAAAGAAAGAACTAAATGAAGATAAATCAGGTAAGGCAATTTATAAAAATTAGTGTTAAACTTCTTCTTAAAGTACTCTCTTCTCAATGTAGGTTTGGCTACTACAATTGCAAACTCTTCTCTGTCTTCAGCTGTTCAAAATTTAGCCACCTCCATTGTTAGATGTTTCTTATCCGCGATAGTCTTTTCCTTCCTAGTCTCTCTTTCCCCTCAATCTTTCCTTTCACTCTTAGTTGAGGATATATATATATATATATATATATATATATATATATATATATATATATAGAAGACAAGAAGTCTTTGCTGACAGTAAATAGAAAGAAATTTAGGATATTGGGTTATGCAGCAAATGAAAAGTGTACTCTTTCAAGTTTCTTTAATCCAAGCTTTCGGTTATGATTATAACCATCATCAGGGTGCTACAATGATATTTTTTCTATGTAAAAGAATATGAAAACATGTATAAATAAATAGTACTTACAAACTTATTGAGGATATTTCAAATGTGATGTCATTGAGAAGAAATGAGATGCAACTTGATCAATGGTCATGCCGATGCCTCGAATCCAACAAAATTTAATTTAATAAGCGGTTTGTATTATATCACCATTGCAGGAACGACCAATGAGCAAAGGTTAAGTTGTTATGAAGTATCACCCGGTGACGGGTTTGGCATGACATTTGAAATATCAACAAGACTTTTTAAAAAAGAAGAGTAAAAGAACATTAAGGGTCAATGGTAAATATAAAATAATATTAAAATTTATAAATAATAGTAAGACACTATCATAAAACGATTATAAAATTAAATTAGGCTAAGAATTTTAAAAAATTGACATACACAACATATAGAATTAAAATTTGTTAAAATTGCGGTTAAATTGAGTAACAACAATATTGATTAAAATTGAATTTAAAATTATTAGTACAAATTATAATGTTGATGACAGTTCAGAGTCTCTAGAATGGGAGTTAGGAGATGACTCACGATTATCTAAATAGAGTAAGTAGGAAAACATTTCATTGAGGTGGCCTATATCAGTACGATGGTTCCCGATGGTACGATATATATATATATAATCAAATTCCCTTCTACCTATTGGTGTCGGGATTACAATAATAACTTCGATATTGTGTACAAATTTGTGCCACTGACTTCTATTTTGTGCCAATACTTTTGCTTCTTTCCAGGATTTGCCTCTCTTTTGTAGAACTTTTCCAATAGCGTCCCATGTTTCTCTTGGTCTTCCTCTCTTCATCTTGATATTAACCTTCGCTTCCCAAATCATTTTTACCGGTCTTCTATCGTCTAGTCTTTGTAAATGTCCCCACCAGCTGATTTGTCTTTTTTCTATTAATTCTAAGATTGATTCCACCTCCAGATCCTCCCTTATCTGCTCATTTCTTACCCTGTCAAGTCTTGTGACTCCTCTCACTCTTCTTAGGTACAGTGGAACCCCGATAAGTCGGCCCCCGATAACCCGGAAGTCCGGCTAACCCGGACCGATTTTCATCAGATAAACATTTTGATTTTCAATATTTTGTATTTTTCAATTTAATTGTGGCTTATTTCCAATCAAAATAGTTAATTATCAGACAAACCTTTCAACAATAAAAATGTATGTAATATAATATTTGAGAGAAAATGTGTACTTATGTGTGTAATTTGAACTATACGGTATTAAAAATGACTCATAGCACATGCCGCAGAAACAACAGCCACCTGTCTGTAGTATCTATTCCTTTTTATTTCAAACTGTCAGCATTGTTTAGGAAAGACTATTTAAAAAATTCTTTTATAAACAATGGTCTTTAGTATTGTGTGTCTTGTATTGTTCGCTTCCATTTGCTTATGTTTGGGTTTGGTGTTTTTTTTAGTAATTTTAATGAGTAGGTACTGTGCATATTTATAAATATATTTCTTGTTATTTCAATTCTAACGGAGTTTATCTGTAAGTATACCGTATTTTATTAATTTTTACCATATTCTCCGGCTATCTCGGATTTTCGATAACCCGGATCGGTCGCGGTCCCGATTAATCCGAGTTATCGAGGTTCCACTGTACTTCATTTCCGTCGCTTGTATTCTGCTCTTCTGCCTCTCTGTTAATGTCCACGATTCACAACCGAAGGTGAGTATGGGTCTATATATTGCCTAAAAATCGCCTTTCATTTTTGTACTTTGCGCTATTTCCTTTTTTCCTATAAAAGTTGTGTTCATTGAATAATATGAATTTATTGCTTTCTCTCAGGGTTGAAAAAACATGTTTTTTTTATTTTATACAAAACAAACGTTTTTTTTTGTTTTAAACGGTTTTTTTTGTTTTAAACATGTTTTATTTTTCGTTTTTAAATTACATGTTTTAAACAAATAAAACGTAGAAAAAAACATTGTTTAAATCATATTTCTTACAATGAGAAGGATCTGTTTGAGGAATTAGGCAGCACAGATACATATAATAACTTATGGCTGTTCAGCCCATATTATGAACTTACTTGCACACGATATAGAAGTGCCAGGAATAAAGAACAGTGTCAAAAAATTGCAAATATTTCAGAAATGTACATTTTGCTTGCGCAAAATTCCGAGAAGCTGGTGATTCTACTCTTGTATTGCATTAGGATGTTCGTTGGAATACTTTATCGGAATGCTTAGAAAGTTAGTTGAAAAACTGGCCAATATTATTTCACATTTGCTCTAAACAATAGAATAAGTATTAAAAAAATTGTAAAAAAATCCTTTGTAAAAGGTATAAATTTTTTTTTTATTAAAAACCCTTAAAAGGGCTACATTAGATGGCAACCAGGATAATGCCCTGAGGTAATGTATTGAAATTTCCCAACACGTGGGATCCAAATTAAGTTGTTTACATTTCAATGACTTAATGGCAACTGAATGCGAAATGTAAACAACTCAATTTGGATCCCACGTGTTGGGAAATTTCAATACATTACCTCAAGGCATTATCCTTTTTGCCATGTGACCATCACAGGGCTTTTTATTGAAGTATGCACTTTTAAGGCCTATATTACATGTAAAGGGTTTTTACCCGGATGTTTTTCTTTTTATTTTGTGGGTCAGCTAGCATCTAACACTGATGATGATTTTTTATAAAAATCGAAAACGTTTTGTTGTGATACAGCACTTTTAAGGGATTTTAATAAAAAAAAAAGAATGTGTGTGTACTTTGTACGCACGTAAGAAGTTATACTTCTATTATATAATTTCAACGAAATAAATATACTTAACAGTTACAATACAAAAAATTAAACAATGCCAAATATTAAAAAAAAAAAAGAAAAAAGTATATGAATCGTCCGAGATTTGAACCCGCAATGTCGCGATCTCTGGATCTCTGGTCCAATGATCTACCAACCAGACCATCAAGGCTCATGCTACTGACGTTTGAGATATACATAATTACACATCACGGTGACAAGTAAAATATAAAAATAGATATTTTATTATTTTACGCTCAAGAAAGACAAATCCAAAGACACAAAATTATAATAAATAATACATTTACTAAAAAACACTAATATATTATTTTAATGGCTTATTTGCGCTGATACATAATTTGAAAGATTAGCAACTAAACGTCATACAGTCTGTGTGCGCATGCGCGCAGATTTATGAAAAATGTTACTCTCAATCGCGCCTAAAGAAGTATAACTTCAAAAATTTATACCTTTTACAAAGGATTTTTTTCCAATTTTGTGATTGATGGTATACAGCCAACTACAGGAAACACATTTTCTTTTCCTTGTGGATTTTTTAGAATAAGTATTGATAAAGATGTAACAAAGCTTGTAAATGATACAAAGTTAAAGGCAAATGCCAAAGACTAGGTATTTATAAAAATTAAAGTATATTGCAGTGCAGGGACAAAGTCCAAACAAATACTTGCACTAAAGGAGAGGCTACAGAGATATGGCTAGAACTTCTGGAAGCATTCGAGACTGAACACGCAAATGGCGAATTTTTGGTAAATGATACGAATAAAGTCAAGGAGCTTATGAAAATGGCTTTGATCCTGGCTCATTTCTTGACAAATTTGCTTGCTCATCGCTTTAGTGGAAGTAAATTTAGTAAAGAGCAAATAAAAACTGGTACGGAATATGTAGAAACTTCACTTCACATCCAGAAGCATTGCCAATTATTATTAATTACCAGGCAAAGTGTGTACTTTAAAGAGCTTAATTCTATAAGTGATCACGTGGCTGATAAAATTGATGACTTATATTACAAGATTACTATGAGACTAAAACAATTTGAGAAAATTATTAACTCTTGTATGCAAAATGTTTTGAGTTTTCCAATTTTTGTTGTGTTCCCATTATTAATAAATAAAAATATATTTGTTACAAAGTCTGTATAATAATATGTATAAGACTTTTTCATATTTATGTATTATTCACAAAAAAAATGAAAAAAAACGCTTGTTTAATTTAAGTGTTTTAAACATGTTTAAAACAGTTGTTTAAAACAAAATGTTTAAAACAAAACAACCCTGCTTTCTCTATACGTTTATTGATTTCTAAACCTTGTCGACCTGAATCTTCAATTTTTACACCCAGGTATTCGAAGCATTCAACTTGTTGTATATGTATACCATTGATCTGTATACTCACGTTTTCTTTAGTTTCTGCTACTACCATCACTTTTGTTTTTGTTAGGTTTAGTTTCATGCCACTTTCTTCTAATATTTCACTCCACGTTTGTAAGTTTTCTTGTAGGTCCTTTTCTTTAGCTGCCATTATAACAATGTCATCTGCAAAAGCACATTCTGATATTTCGATCGGTTGTAAGTTTTAATAATAGGTGTTTTGTTCTCTGACTACATTTTTTAAATATTTCGTCCATAAACAACGTAAACAATGTTGGACTTAGTCCTCCTCCCTGTCTTAGACCATCTTTTGTTATAAAATTTTCTGATTTGAGGTTTCTAGTTATAACACAATTCGTCGTATTTTTATATAGACATTCAATATTTTTCCTTAGTTTGGTTTCTATTCCTCTTTGTTCCAGGAGCGACCATACTTTTTGCTGAGGAACAAGATCAAACGCTTTTTGTAAGTCGATAAACGCAAAATATACTTTTCCTCTTCTGGGTTTCGTTTTCTCAATGATCTATTTAATAGTGAAGATGTGATCTTGCACACTTCTTCCTTTTCTAAAGCCACTTTAAGTTTCTGCTAATGTTGTATCGATTATCTTTGTCAGCTTTTCTTGTAATATTTGTTCGTAAAGTTTCATCGCCGAGCATAAGAGCATTATGCTTCTATAGTTTTTGCATTCTTTTTTATCTCCAGATTTAAATATGGGTAGTATCAACGAGATCTTCCATTCTTCTGGTATTCTTTCAGCTTTCCATATCTTGTTTATTAATTGTTATAATATGTGTTGTCCTTGTACTCCCATATATTTGAGCATCTCAGTTGTTATTTTATCATGCCCTGGTGACTTTCCATTTTTCATTTTTGCCAATCCTTGTGTAAATTCTTCCCATGTTATTGCAGTGTCTTGCGTTTCTTCTATGGTTTCTCCGGTATTTGTCACGTTAATGGTATAATGTGGTGTTTCGTTTTCAGTTGATAATAGTTCTTGAAAATACCTTTTCCATCTTTCCATTATTTCTTCTTCCTGTGTCAAAATGTTTCCTGTTTCGTCTCTAATTGTTAATTGAACTGTATTTTTTCCCTTTCTTAACGTTTTCATGGTCTTATAAAACAGCTTTTGGTTACTTTTACTATCTGATCCTAGTTTTTCCCCGAATTGTTTCCAACTTTCTTCTTTTGCATCTTTTATCATATTTTTTACTATTTTTCGTTGTTCTTTATATTTTTCATACGTTTCAGTTGTTTTGTTTGATAGGTATATTTTCCATCTTCTTTTCTTTTCCTTTATTTCTGATTTAATTTGTTCATTCCACCATGATGTCTGTTTCCTGTTGCTAGTTGTTCTACTTACGCTGCAGGCCTCCTTGGTTGCCTCAATAATAATTTCTTTTATACTATTCCATAACTGATCCACATCTGCATCTCTCATTATTAATAGCCTTTTTTCAATTTTTCGATTTATTATTTCTTCATATTTAGTTCTCACATTTTCTTCTGTCAACTTGTAAGATCTTATTGATTCAAATTCTACTTTTCTTTCTTTATTTATTTTCTGCTCCTCGTTCTTCATAATTTGGTGTTTAATTTTTGTTACCACCAGATAGTGATCACTATTGATTTCTGCACCTTTTCGTACTTTGGTGTCGGTAATGTTTGCCCTATAGTCTTTTTCCACTATTACATAATCGATTATTGATTTTTCTCCTCTGCTTATAACTTCTCGTGTGTATTTGTGGATATTTTTATGTTCGAAGAGTGTGTTTGTTATTATTAGATTATGTAGTTGACAGTATTCAAGCAATCTCTTGCCGTTATTGTTCCTCGTATCTTCCCCATGTGTACCTGTTACTGTGTTATATTTGTGATCTTGTTTACCAACTCTGCTGTTGAAGTCTCCAGCAATTAATATTCTTCCTTTGCATTCTTCTGTAATTCTTGTTAGTTCATCCCAAAATTTATCTTTTATTGCTGAATTCTCGTCATCGCTTGGTCCGTATACGGCTAATATTATCCAGTTTTCTCCATTTATGCCTGTTAGTTCTACTTTTAATAGTCTTTCGTTAATTGCCTCCCACGTGTTTACACTATTTATTAGCTTTTCATATATTATGCATCCTATTCCAGCTGCAGCTCTTTGTTTACTCTCCACTCCGCTATATATCATCAAATGAACTTTATTAAGTTTAATTTCGCCTTTGCCTTTTTTCTTTGTTTCCGATACTGTTAGTATATCTAGTTGTGCTTGTTCAAATTCCTCTATTAAATCATGTTCTTTTCCGTAAATACTTCGAAATATTCCATGTTTCAATTTTCCATGTGCTCGCTCTTCCTTTTATCATATTTTGTTTTCCTTTTCTTATGCTGGTCGTCTCCGTGTTTCCGTCCTGTATATGTTCCACTAGTTTTTTGAATTATCATTAAGAGTCTTCGTACTTTCAATTGTATTTTTCTTTTTATTCCATATAAATTTTTTGCCATTTATAATTAATTTCTGGTACCCAATTACATACTACCTTTTTGTTTTGGTTTCTTTTATCTTTTGCTATTTCTTGTAGGCTTTTCTGGATTTTGTTCTCTTGTTCTGTTAAATCATGGCATATAAATATTTTTTGGCCTTTGACGTGTCTTAGTTTGTGTTTATTTTTCATTACGTCTGCTTTTTCTCGATTGTTCAGTTTTAGTACCCAAATTGTTTCGTTTATTTTTGTCAATTTTTTCGCTTTAATAACAACTTGTAGCTTGTTTTCGACAAATTTTTCTATTTCTTCTTGCGCTTCTTCTTCATTGTCCCGTATTTTAAATCCACTTATAATTATGTTATTTTTATTTATTTATTTATTTATTTACTCACGGGCAAGCCCTATTCAGATATAAATTTTACAGTGTTCTAAATTATATAACATAATTATACAATTATATAACATTTTTCTTCTTGTATTTTTCGAAGTTTTCGACTTTTTCTTTCTTTAATTCTATATTTTCTTCTCTGAAAATTTTCAGTGTTTCTTTGTATTCTTGAAAATCATTTTTAATTTCTTTTAAATCTTTGCGCATTTCCGACGTCAAATTTGTTATTAAATTTTTGATTTCGTCCCAGTCGCTCATCCTTATGTGGTTTGTATCACTCTGTACAAATATATCTGTGTATAACAATGTATTGTTGTTGTAAATAATCGAACGCTGACAGAACGCAAAGCTACCCAACCCAATTCAACCTTGCGGAAGTCAAAGAAGCTTATCCCTGTCAGCTTTTTCTGTTGTTTGTTTATCTTTCTGTAATTGTATCTGTAATTGTCTCAGTGAATGTAGTGTGGATGATTAAACTCGTACCGGCCCAATGTATGAACTTTGATACGGAGCGATCACACACACATGTACACACGATCACGGTTCAACCTAGACCTAGTTGAGGATATTGCTACTTATTATTTCTCAGTATGTGGCCTAGGTATGATGTTTTTCTAACTTTCATCTCATTCTTTGCCTATTCTATGCAGTCCATGAAATTTTGAGGATTCTCTGGTAGATCCACATTTTAAAGTCCTCCAATTTATTGATGGTTGATGTTTTAACAGTCCACATCTCAACTGCATAGAGAAGAGTTGACCAAATGTAGAATTTTAATAAATGTAGCGGAATTAAGTTTTATTCAAGAATCACATAGCAGTCTCCTGATTTTTTTCAAAAGCAGTCTTGATTTTTTCAAAAGGTTTTCTGGACTGTTCTATCCTCGATTTTATATCTAGATCAGTACCTGGGATGTTGGATCTACGGATCCAACATCCCAGGTACTTAAAAATCTGTTGACATATTCGAAAATGTGCCTGTTTATTGTGCAAGGTTGAGCTATAGCTGTGGCCATTGAATAGTTTACACCCTTTAATATCCAGTGGAAATTTTTTGAATAATTACCTCATTTAAACACACCTTTTATGTCAAAGTGGCAGGCCCAGAATAGGTTGATTAAAATTAAAAATAATGAAATGTTTTATACAAAATATAACAAAATGGAATAGAATATTTTTTTAGAATAAGAAATACATTACAATAGAAACAATTTTTTTTGAATATAAGTAATTTAGTTAAAATTATTGAGTTTGGGAATTGCTCTTGGTTTTACCTGTCATTCAAATGTCTATAGGCATTTTGGACTCGTTTAATAGCTTTTTATTGTATTTTTCAATACACATGAAATTCTGGACTAGCAATTTGACATTTAGTAAATCCATATGACATGCGATTTTACACTATTACCGTTGACTGATAAATATACTGGAAGATACGAAACTAAATGAGCATTTATGTATGACACCAGTGGTTTTAGAAATAGATGGCGTTAGCAGCTTTCTAGGTACGAGATTGAATTTACCTGAGACAACGATGAGACGTATTCAGGTAGCTTTGGTTATCGGAATTTGGGGTCGGTCGGGTCGATCGGATTATAATAAAAATTATTTATTTCTTTTGATGCATTCAAATTTGAGTTCTCATTCAACGATAACAATGGCAATCTTTAAAATAATTATTGGAGTGTAGATGCGTATGTATAACCGAAATAAAATGAAGCCTAAAAACATACGACTCTTTTATTTGCTGCGAATTGCATGACAGGGTCCCATCTGCACCCTGATATTTTCAGTAATGTCGGATTCAACCGTTTCGTTCGTATATTGACATCACCAAATGAATGAATTAGGTTCACGAGATTTTGTAACAGCAATACCTTTGTATCACTTTCTAAACTCGTTTTTAAATTAGCAAGAATAATAAATTGTAGTTGTAATTTGTCTTTTAATTTGAATTCTTGAAACAAACCATTGAATATTCTAAAGTTTATTTAATAATTTTATATAATATATATAATAATATAATTTATTTAACGAGAAAAATACTCACTGGGTGATTTTAGATATTGTACATTTCTTATTTGCCTCATAATCTCGATAAAAAATTAGGTAGTTATTTTCGTTAATTACAGTCTCTTCTGATGATTGTATATTTTGTTTGGAGATATTACAACCGTATTTACTTAAATGAAATTGACTTAGTAACCCGCTCTGCCACTTTAAACTCTTCGAGAGAAAAATGGTAAGGACTTAAATTGTTGCAATCGCGATTTCCTACAGTGTTTTCCAAGTTTTTTCGTGCGGTCGATATTTTCCGAGTTAGGGGGAAAATAATGACTAAGTATAATTATTGAATTATTTATTATTAACTTTACTTCTTAAAGGTGCCGTGTATTTCTGCGTATAGGCGTCCACCGTGCATTGTATTGTCAGGTGAGATATTAGATAGTCACGATTACATTGTTCTGAGTAATTTCATTAATATCATTTTGGCGAATATTACCCAGCCATGACATCTTTTTCTAGACCTCTCTTACCCTCTATGTTTCCTTCGAGTTCCAGTTGCCGACAAGTATATCGTTCTCCTCGCAATATGTCCCTAAGTATGTCCATGATATTTTAAGCATTCGGTGCAGGCACCTCATTTCAAAGACTTCAAGTTTGTTAGTGGAGCTGGCCTTTATTATCCATGCTTTCATTCCATACAAGAGAACAAGCCAAACGTAACACTTTAGCGTATTGTATCTCAGGTTGAAACCCAAATTTCAGTGAACAGTCATAAGAGTTTGGAAGTCGACATCCCATTGTTTATGAGAGATAGTTTTCATCAAGTTGAGCCCGTTTGAGCTGACAGTCGGAGTGAGTGTATATTGTCTTACCAAGATAGACGATTAGCCAGTTTTATTCCCAAGAAGTTAATCAATCCTGAATAATTTATTGTAAACTCTTTAGGAACTACTTATTAACTTTTGCTCCCAGGACGAATTTCGAATAAACCATACGTTCTTCAGACACAAAGATCAACAAAAATATACATTCAAAAATACAACAGCACACAGATCCGATATTGATTATATATTGACAACAGAAACATCCATCATTCTCAAGTACTAGACATAAGATGTTTAAGTGCAGTTAATATCGGAAGTGATCACAACCTAGTACTTGGAAAAATCAGAATACATCTACAAAAGGCCCTACAGGCAAAAAGACCCTATTGAATGTGAGACAAGAATAAGCCCCGGCGCATATTGAACCTAAGCGAGTCACAACCTGCGCCGGTGGGACGGGTGACCTGTGCAGTTATTTTTCTAGCGTGCCGCATATTCAACACAAGCTAACCCGACCGTCGGCTGTCGCCGTAACGAATAGAGACGGGCAAAATAAGTTCAAACGTGTAATGGTTACTATTGATACCGGTTCTCAGTGGTAGGTACTGAGTACAAATACTGATTACAAAATACTGATGTATCTGATCCTTGTACTGAATTGAGTAGGCAACTAAAAATCGGTAGTTCCGTACATGTAACTAGTAACGTTTTAAAAATATCTTACACGTCCCTAGTAGTCGTAGCGGTATGACTTTCGAAAACATCAAATTTGATCATAAGCGGCTGCATAAAAAGATATCTTACACTGAGTATTCTATTTCGACATACCTTTATAATAACAAGCATAAGTTAAACACTGCACTGATTGTGATTGCAAAAACGGTTCGCATGTTTTAAATAAGATTTTTGCTGATTATGTTTTTGCTAAAATATTAAATAACACAAAAAATACAATTCACAACCATCATTTAATTTTTAACGATAAACAAAAGTCTAATAAATATATGATGACAAGTTTAAAATTGATCGACTTTGTCGATAACAGTGTCATTAATAGATATTTTTTACCATTAATCATTTTCCAATGATTGTGTGAATTTAGAAATACATACTAAACAATTTTTTGATCTGTATAAAGGAGATTATAATTATGACACATTATGGTACTCCTTATTTTTCAAATAATATGCTCTTGTAAACGCATAACTTTGATTTATTGGCTAAAGCCACACTAGATACTTCATAAGAAATTAAAAATAATTAACATGTAAAAAATTCACTGTTTTAATCAGATATATTATATTCCCTACTATTGCAATAAAATATTAAAACGAATAAACCAAAACTTGTAGAGTAGTGCTGATTGATACAACAGAGCAATAAAATGTTATTCATTCAAGATAGTGTAAAATATATCGCCGCTTATTAATTTCAGATAGTTCCATCTCTCAAACAAAAACTCGTAAAAATATACATCTGGCGGTGAGTCACCCGTCCCAAGGCCCAGGAAACTGTACGTTGACGACAGGCCAAAAGTACTGAAGACATATACAGATGAAGACATAAGAAAGTTTGAGGAAGATTAGAGATAATATCAAAATGGCAGCAACGGACGCGCTTGGAGAACGTAAGATAAGTAAACATATACGAAAGAAAAGGAGAACATCCCATGGATCTCTGAAGAAATAAAAATAAAATGCCAAGAAAAAAAGAAAATCTAGCTAGAATACAAATTCAAAAGAACGAGACAAACATATGAAGAATATAAAAGAGTTTGAGTTACGGGCCACGTAAAATAACCGCGTGTTCTTGGCTAGTTCCTTGAGTAGGGAGAATTTTACACTTCCCTCTAAGGCTAGTTCCAACAAATTTAAGCTAGGCGCGCCACTATACTGGCATGTTTTAAAGACAACAAAATAATGCATAGGCTTTCGTATCTTTCCGCATTTATCAATCAACGGTATTACGTTATAAAGATGAAGGTGTAAACTGTACAGTGACCGATCTGATGCTGTTGATATTTACGCCATTCACCTTGACTCCATCCTGGGAGTCCTCTAGTGTCTCTTTAAATAGAAACTCAGACTAAAGATTAAATAGCAGGGATGACAACACATCCTTGTCCAACTAACTCCCCTCTTTATTTCGACTTCTGTGGACTAGGAACCTTTCATCCTTTCTGGTATTTCAGTTCCAGTACAAGTTTTTAGTAGTTTGATGTCAGTGGCGTAGCTGAAGATTGGGGGCCCCCCGCGACAATTTTTGTGGGCCCGCATTATTATAAACTTAACGAAAACTAATAACAGTATAATTACTAAAATATGTGTAAATAAAAGAGACTAAGTAAAAAAATAAGTAGGTAACAAAAAATAAGTCATCATCATCAGGGCTTTTCATTCTAGGTGGAATGTTTGCTGCTCTTACTAAGAGCTCTCAGATTCGCTTATTGCGGTGAATCACTCCGCATTGCACTTGTATGTTGTCAAAGTTTGTTATATGACTTGGCTTTCGTTACTATTTTCTTCCACTCATTTCGATATGTGCATAGTTCCCTCCAGTTTCTCACTTCCAGAATTTTGATATCTCTCATGACCTGGTCCTCCCATCTCTCTCTGGGTCTTCCTCTTGGTCTTTCAGTTGCCGGTTTCCATTTGGTGATCTTCTTAATCAGTCGGTCGTTTTTCCTTCTTTCTATGTGTCCCAGCCATCTCAGCCTCTGTGATTTAATAAATCTAACTATATCTTCTCCCTTCATTATGTCTCTTAGTTCATGGTTCATTCTTCTTCTCATTTCTCCGTTGTCCATTCTTATCGGGCCCATAATGCGTCTGAGGATTTTCCTTTCGAATATTCTCAATTTTTCTTCATCTTTTTCCGTGAGGCACATTGTCTCAGCTGCGTACGTAACTACTGGTCTGATTGCAACTCTGTATATTTTCAGTTTTGTATTTCTGGATAAGTTCTTGTCCTTCATAAGCCTATGATATCTCCAGTATGTTTTGTTGCCTGTTAGTATTCGTTCCGTTACTTCTTCACTTCTCTTGTTTTGGCCATTCACTATTACTCCCAAATATTTAAATTGTTGGACTCTGTCAAAAGTGTAGTTTTCTATTTTGATTTCTCTCATCCTGTTATCTTCTCTTCTAGAGCAGAGTAGATATTTTGTTTTTCCTTCGTTAATTTCTAGACCCCTTTTCCGTGCTTCTTTTGCCAGGATTGTTACTGCTTCTTTTAATCTTTACTTGTCTCTTCCCATAAGAACTAAATCATCTGCATATGCAACTATTTGTGTTGAGGAGTGGGCTATAGTTCCTTTAGTTTTGCTGGCCTTGACTGTTCCTTCTAGTGCTATGTTGAATAATGTGGTTGAGAGGGAGTCGCCTTGTCGCACTCCTGTTTCTATTGCAATTGATTTTGTGCTACCTTCTTCTGTTGTTTTTTTTCCCCTGGAAGCCGTCTGTTGTGAACCGGTTGTACTGCAGCCACTTGGCTTATTGTACATCTTCCATTGTTTATGAAACCCATTCCAGAATTCTGGAACCCTGTACCAGCTTGTACAGGTCTAGTGGGTGGGTGCCATATAATTTTGGAGTCATTTCGATGTCTCCGAAAAGTGTTTGCCGCCTCCGATCCAATGCCTCACAGTCATGCAAAATATGGTTGACTGTTTCAGGTTCTCTGTTACAGAGTCTGCAGCTCAAGTCTCCATGAAACAGCCCCATTGTATGCAGGTGACCCTTAACTGGCGCATGTCCAGTGAGGAAACCTGTTATGACTCTGAGCTGATTCCTGCTTGTTTTCAGCAGTAACTCAGCTCTACTAGCACATGTCCGTCCGATATACATCTTGCCATGTGTTTGACCGGGTACACTCTCCCAGTGTGAGTTGTGTTGGCTTCGGATCCAGGCTTTTTTTCGTTCGCGGACGGTGCTTTTTGGCACTCCCACGGCCGGCTCTGGACCCAGGTATTTTGTAGCTGATGCTCTCTTGGCAAGTGCATCAGCTCTTTCATTGCCGTATATGCCCCGATGACCTGGAACCCATACCAGTATAACACTGTTATGTTGTGCCAGTCTATCAAGTTCTTGTCGACATTCCCACACCAGCCTAGAGTTCACCTTAGGGCTTATAAGAGCCCCAATGGCTGCTTGGCTATCTGTGCATATGTTAACCCGCTGCAGTTCGAATGCCCTCAGGTTGTTTTCTCTTGCACACTGCAAGATTGCAAAAATCTCTGTCTGAAATACGGAGGTACATTCTCCCAGTGGAATAGAAATGTTGAAATTTCCACCACTATAGAATATTCCTGCGCCCGAACCGTCTGCAGTTTTAGACCCGTCCGTATACCAGGTGCAACCCTGCAGTCTGGGTCGAGAGTTTCCTCTGTCCCATTCGTCTCGTGGGCAAATGTCCACTTGAAAAGGTACTTCAGGCATATATCTTGATGTCATATGGTCAGAAATCATCATCCATTCGGCATCATTAATTTCATTCGTTATTTTACTATGTCCTGATTTAACTGGTACGTTGCTCAGGTTTTCTCGCAGTCTATAATAGCCCATTCTCGCCTCACCTCTTATTGTTATATGTAAAGGAGGGAGATCCAGTAGTGCCTCCATAGCTGCCGTAGGTGTGCCCCTCATAGCTCCCGTGATCCCGAGACAAGCAAGTCTTTGCACCTTGCTTAATTTGATGATGGCACTTTTTTGCTGCACTTTTGGCCACCATACCACTGATGCATATGTAATTGTGGGTTTTACTACCATGTTATAAGTCCAATATACCATGTCTGGTCTCAAACCCCACATTTTTCCATGAGTACGTCTGGCTACCATTAACGTAGATACCGCTCTCTTCGTTATTCTTTCTATCTGCTGATTCCAAGTAAGTCTTGAGTCTAATATTATCCCGAGATACTTTACTTCACTCACCAGATTTAAATGTATACCATTTAGACTTAGAGGACCCAATTCCTCTGAATTCCTTCTTTTAGTAAATTTCATGATTTTGGACTTTAGAGGACTGATGTTAAGCCCTACATTTGAAGTCCATTCTGTAACTACTGTCAGAGCCTGTTGCATTCGATCTCTGACTGTACCATTAAATTTTCCGTGGGCTAAGATGACTAGGTCATCCGCATAGCCCAGGACGTGATGCCTCTCGTTGTCGAGTCTAGCTATCAGGCCATCCATGACCAGATTCCACAATAGAGGAGATAAGACTCCCCCCTGTGGGCAGCCTCCGGCTACCTGAGCTGACACTGTATCCCCTAGCAACGTAGCATATATCACACGGCTTCTCAGCATGCAGTCTATCCATCTACAGCTTGTTTCGTCTATTCCTTTTAGACGGATCGCCCTTGTGATCGCTTCGTAAGAGGTGTTGTCAAATGCTCCCTCAATATCGAGAAATGCACTCAACATCACCTCTTGGTTTTCTAGAACGTACTCCACTCTCTGTACAAGATGGTGCAGTGCCGTTTCTGTGGAGACTCCCGCTCGATATGCATATTGTCCCCGATGTATCGGACTTTTAACCAATACACCATCCCTGATATGCCTATCGAGCAGTTTTTCTAAGGTCTTCAGTACGAATGACATCAGACTTAATGGCCGCAGAGACTTGACCCTTTCCTGTCCGATTTTGCCAGGTTTGGGTATAAAAGCCACCCTTATCAGCCTCCATGCTTTTGGTATGTACCCCAGCCCTAAACTAGCCTGCAGTATCTTACACAATTTTTTGAAAAGAAGGTCGTTTCCCTTCTGTAGAAGTATTGGATAAATCCCGTCCGGACCCGGTGATTTATATGGCTCGAATGAGTTTATTGCCCATTTGATTTTGTCCTGGTTTATAACTTCTTTTGCCACATGCCAGTTTTCCCTAGAACCATAATTCATGATATCCAGTCCGGTTTGCCATGTGTCTAGTGGTATCAGTTTTGTCTCAGACTCAGGAAAGTGCACCCTGAAAAGCTCTTTCAGGGTGTCTTCACCATTCTGAGTGTATTCACCTGACTCTTTTTGGAGCGAGGGAATACTTATCTGAGGGTCCTTTGAGAGAACTTTATGGAGCCTTGCCATTTCTGAAGTCCCTTCTATCTCTTCACAATGCCTTCTCCACGATTCTCTTTTTGCCCTTCTCAGTTCCTTATTGTAGTCAGTCAGAGCTTTGCGATAATCGCCCCACTCGCCTGACCTTTTGGCGAAATTAAATTTTCGTCTAACCTCTGTCCTTTGATTTGCAAGATTATGATTCCACCAGGGAACTTTCCTGTTGGAATTCCTGACTATCTCCGGACAGTTGTCTTCGAACGCAGACGTGACAATCTCTTGAAATTGTTCGGCAGCCATGTCTAGGTCCAATGTATGCCTTATCTTCCCGTTAATCCTGCCTAAGCTATATTCTATGTCTGCTTGATATGCTTCCCAGTTTGTTTCACGAGGATTACGATAAGTTTCCTTGATAAGCTCATTGCCTGTCATTTCAAAACAAATGTGTCGATGGTCTGAAAAGGACACCTCATCTGACACATGCCAGTTTTTCACAGTTCTAGCCACGTTAGTCGTGGCAACTGTTATATCAATCACCTCCTTCCGTCGTGAAGTCACGAAGGTTGGTTTGTTTCCTACGTTTAATATGTCTAAATTATGTTGCATTATAAACTGTAGTACTGACTCACCTCTTGCATTGGTGTTTGTACTGCCCCAAGTCAGATGGTGCGCATTCGCATCACAGCCAATGATCAATTGCAATCCATTTTTCCTGCAATCTCTCACTAGCTGCTCCAATTCCCTTGATGGTGGTTGTTCGGGATCATCATATGGGAGGTATGCTGATCCTAAAACTATCTGCTTCACCCCTCCTCCATCTATGATCTTCATCTTTACCGTGGTTAAATCCCTGGAACAGTGATTTATCAACGGCAGTGTTTTGATGTTTCGTTTGACTATTATGCAAGTTCGCGGGACATCGGCAGACCGGCTATATATAAGCTCTCCACCAATACCCGATAGACCTCTTATTTTGCCCTTGTAAACCCAGGGTTCTTGTATCAAGGCTACATCAAACCTTCTCATGGCGACAGTAAGTTCTGCCGAAGCTGACTTACTATGCTGGAGATTCGCTTGCAGGATTCTGATTGGAGCCATCAATGCCTCTGATGGTTTTGAAGGATATCTTTTCAAGTCTGTAATACGCCTTGAAATTTGCAGCCTTCAATGTTTTATAGGAGACCTCGTCGATCGTGTATACGAGGATTTGCATGTCCTCTCCGACCTTCCGATTTTTCAACAACCAGTCTTCCGTCTTAAGGTCTTTATTTTGCCTCTCTAAACGGGTTCTGACTGTTGATTCTTCAGCCTCTTTCTCGGGGATGCGGGCGAGGACCATAGGGCGTTTTGGCATGTGGCTGGGATCGACCACATTTAAGTCGACTCCTTCCCACAGGCCCTCCATAGTCCTTACCACCTCAGTAGTCCATTTTTTGGTATGTTCGTTAGCACAGTTTACCCACAGAGTACCTGCGCTAAACGATGTTTTATGGAACTGTAGCAGTTGATTTTGACTTCCAACAGGAGCCTCATCCACTGCTAGCTTTAGTTTGTTGATGATCAGGTCTGCGTGAGCCTGATCTAGTTGAGTATCCGGATGGTGCCTGTGTGCCACCGCTATCCTGAATACTTTTGTGACATTGCTGTATGACCTAGTCTGCTCATGAGAGCTCCTTGGTCTCTTAGCAACCCTTTGTTGCGGGGGGGTAATGGTATTCTCCCGCGGTCTCTTTTTACCCTCGGGTTTTACCAGTACTCCCGTTTTGTTTTTATGGGGATTTGCTGTGGTCCATGTTCCAGCAGCCATTTTTGCCTTTTTCGTCATCTTTCTTTTTTGAGCTCCAGAAAGGCGTTTTTTGCTACTTTGTGCAGAGTCTGTTCCGCTTGGAACAACTTCTGGCTCAGTATTTGGGACAGATACAGAATCCACGACTGAAGTCGCCTCTGTGTCCGTTCCCGTTTTTGTGTTTGTTTTTTCAATCTCGTTCTCCATATTTGTTCCCACGAGTTGGGACGAATTGCTGTCAGGCACGGCAGTGCGCCCTTACCGTGCTAAGGCTATAATCCCCCAGAGTTCGCCATCTCTCTAGGGCATCGCTTTAGATACACTTTACTCCCTGTACCATGCATCCCGTCGGCACGATGGTGTTACACCTTAGGATTGGGAGGATGGATCATTTGGCGTTACCCAGGGTGCACCACGTGGAGGCGATCCATCGCTACACCCCTTCTTCTGTTGTTACTTTGGCTCGAGCTCCATCCATGGTCATTTTTGTTAATCTGATTAATTTTGCTGGTATATCTTGATTTTTCATTTCAATAAATAATTTGTTTCTTCCAATACAGTCAAAGGCTTGTCTGAAGTCTACGAAGAGGATGTGGAGTTCTATGTTGTGTTCGTGGCATTTTTCGATTGTTTGTGTAACTATGTGGATCGCATCTGTAGTGGATCTGCCTTCTCTGAATCCTTGCTGGTAGTCCCCAATTTTTTTCTCTGTGAATTGATTAAGTTTTTGTTTGATGAGGGCTGTTAGAATTTTATATGTTGTACTCAGTAGAGATATTGCTCTATAATTGTTACAGTTTGTTACTTCTCCTTTCTTAAATATTGGTATAATTCTGCCTTCTTTCCAATCCTCGGGCATTTCTTCTGCTTCCCATATTCTAACTATTAGGTTATAGATGCTTGTTAATAACTTTTCCCCTCCGTTTTTAATTAGTTCATTGGGAATTTCATCTGGGCCTGGTGTTCTTTTCTGTTTCATTTTTTGAATGATGGCTAAATATTCATCATGTGTTGGCATCCCTATTTCATTATCTCTAATGTCTTCCATTGCGCCTACCTCCTCTTCCGGGCTTTCTTTGCATCTATATAGTTCTGTGAAGTGTGTTTCCCATGATCTATTGTCAATTTTAACTACTGGTCTGCCTTTTCTTTGTTGAGCTTTTAGGTATCCAAATAGTTTGGCGCTGTCTTTACTATTCATTTCTAGTTCCTTTAACAGCTCTTCGATCCATAGTTTTTTTTTGTTCTTGCAACAATTATCGGCTGCTTTCTTTTTTTCTTTATATTCGTTTCGATGATGCACTTCTTTAGTTGATATCCATTTATCTCTTGCTTGGTTTTTCTGTTTGATTTTGTTTTCGCATTCTGCATCAAACCACTCTTTCCTTCTTTTTATTTCCCTCTGTCCTAGCACCTCTTCAGCTGAATTCAAAATGGATTTTTTTATATTTTTCCATATGTCCTCTGTGTTATTTGCTTGTGTTAGGTTTTCCTTTAGGGTTGTCTCATATTTTTCTCTTAGTTCCTGTACTTTTAACTTCTCCAGATTCCATCTTCTTTTGTTTTGTCTTGTTCTCTCTGCTTTAATTATCTTCATTTTGATTTCTCCTATTACTAGAAAATGGTCTGTGTCCGCGTTTGCTCCTCTATATGATCTGACATCGTGCATTATTGCTTTCCATTTTTTGGATATTAGTATGTGATCTATCTGATTGCCATCTGTTGTGCCAGGTATCAACCATGTTACTTTATGCTCTCTTCTGTGCATGAAGTTTGTACTTATAATATAACTGTTTGTTATTGCTGCTAGTTGGCATAATTTTCTTCCGTTATCGTTTGTCTCGTCATGAATAGTTTCTTTCGTCATGAATAGTTTCTTTCCCTGCTACTTCCTTATACTGGTTTTCTTTGCCTACTTTTGCATTGAAGTCACCAACCATTAGTACTATATCATTTCTGGGTAATCTTTCATATAATTCTTCCAGTTGTTCATACAATTCATTTTATCATTTTCTGGTGCATTTTCTGTGGGTGCATATATGTTTATGATTGTCATATTGGCTTGTTTGTTTTCTACTTTTATATACGACATTCGTCCATTTATCGCTTTAAATTCTATAACTTTGTCCCTAATCTTACTGTTAACCATGAATGCTGTACCGTTTTTTCCTTGCTTGTTTTCTCCCGAGTAGTATACTGTGTAGTTTTTCTTTTTGATATTTCCTTCTCCCTTCCATCGTACTTCTTGTAGTGCTAGTATGTCTATTCTGTATCTTTGCATTTCTCTTGCTACCTCTTCCATTTTTCCTGGTCTCAATAATGTTTGAACGTTCCAGGTTCCTACTTTTACTCTATTTTTCTTCTTGGTTTTTCTTTTTCTATCTCTTTTTCTTATGTTTGATTCGTTGTTCTTTTTCCGTACTAGTTTCGTTTTCAGGTTTTCATTCATTTTCTTTACAGTCTCTTTACATTCCATAAATGCGTTTTCCATATTCGTTTGCCGGTATGTTTTAGTGATACTAGTCGTTTGTTCTTTACTATGTGCTACTTTTACATACAATCTCAGTTTTTTGGCTTTGTGCCGGAATTATGTGCAGTCTTGGTTATTTTCGCCATATTTTCTGATTCATTTTCGTCATCTCCTGGTGATCTTTCCGTATATGTTGTTCCTCTGGGTTTTCCTTGAGGTGTTTTAGTATTCATCATTTCGCTTTGTGTCCTCTTGTATCCTAAGCTGTCCACAGTATATGTTTTGTCGTTTATTTTTAGCTTATTATAATTTAGCGATGCCTTCTGACCCCTTTCTCTTACTTCCTTTAAGTGTTGTTTCAGTATTTTTCTCTGGTCTTGTATCTCCTTGGAATAATCTTCACTTAGGTAAATGTCTGTTCCTTTTAGTCTTTTCGATTGGTTCAATATTTCAGTTCTTTTGGAACCGCTTTTAAGTTCCAGTAGTATAGGTCTCGGTAACTGTCTTAGGGGATATCTTTGTATACCAACGCGTTTTATGTCTATTATGTCTGTGTGTTCATTTAGTGGAACTTGGATTTTAATTGCCATATTTTGTATACTTTTTATCATATCATTTTCTTGTTCACCTTCTTTCTCTGTTATACCGTATACTGTAATATTTTTCTTTCTTACCTCTCTTTCTAGATCTTCTATTCTTTTTTCGTGTACTTTATTTTCTGATTTTAATGCTATATTTTCAGCTTTTAATTCTGCGATTTCCAGTTTCATGAGCTGTAAATCATTTTGCACTTCATTTAGTTTTTGTTCTATTCTTATGCCTCTATTATCCATACAATCTAATTTTTCACTCATCTTTTTCATCATTTCCTCCATCTTTTTTTCGACTATGGATTATTTTTCTAAATCTCTAGGCTAGCGTTAGAATCTTTCTCACTTCGACGGTTAGTAAGATTTTGCTTTTATCCAATCTCAGAGATTAGAATTTTACTATTTTGTTACGTAGCGTAAAATGAGCCACACCCGTTTCAACCACGCGGAGGTGTGTCCACTTATCCACGCACCAAAAATATTCTTATTTTTCGAAAGTATTCTTATTTTTATTTACTGTAGATTGTTCTTTTTATTTTAAATCCGGCAACACTGCTTAAAATTCAAGCAGAACTTCACCTCTGGTATACTGGTTTTCTTATCTGCTTGACCGCTTAGCTTTTTGTAGTGTTCCAATGTTTATTATTTATCACCCACAATCGTTACCTTATAAAAAAACGCTGTTCTGTTTATGTTTGTCTATTTCCACTTTTTTTGTCCCAATAGAACGTCTTCACTTTTATAATTTACGTTTCGCACTTGCTTTGTATTTAAATTTCACTACACCACGCGATATTCGGGGAAAATGCAGGAGTAAATTTAAACACTTTATTTGCGTTCCAATGCCACGTTGCCGTTTTAAAAATATCTTACACGTCCCTAGTAGTCGTAGCGGTATGACTTTCGAAAACATCGAATTTGATCATAAGCGGGTGCATAAAAAGATATCTTACACTGAGTATTCTATTTCGACATACCTTTATAATAACAAGCATAAGTTAAACACTGCACTGATTGTGATTGCAAAAACGGTTCGCATGTTTTAAATAAGATTTTTGTTGATTATGTTTTTGCTAAAATATTAAATAACACAAAAAAAAATTCACAACCATCATTTAATTTTTAACGATAAACAAAAGTTTAATAAATATATGATGACAAGTTTAAAATTGATCGACTTTGTCGATAACAGTGTCATTAATAGATATTTTTTACCATTAATCATTTTCCAATGATTGTGTGAATTTAGAAATACATACTAAACAATTTTTTGATCTGTATAAAGGAGATTATAATTATGACACATTATGGTACTCCTTATTTTTCAAATAATATGCTCTTGTAAACGCATAACTTTGATTTATTGGCTAAAGCCACACTAGATACTTCATAAGAAATTAAAAATAATTAACATGTAAAAAATTCACTGTTTTAATCAGATATATTATATTCCCTACTATTGCAATAAAATATTAAAACGAATAAACCAAAACTTGTAGAGTAGTGCTGATTGATACAACAGAGCAATAAAATGTTATTCATTCAAGATAGTGTAAAATATATCGCCGCTTATTCATTTCAGATAGTTCCATCTCTCAAACAAAAACTCGTAAAAATATACATCTGGCGGTGAGTCACCCGTCCCAAGGCCCAGGAAACTGTACGTTGACGACAGGCCAAAAGTACTGAAGACATATACAGATGAAGACATATAAGAAAGTTTGAGGAAGATTAGAGATAATATCAAAATGGCAGCAACGGACGCACTTGGAGAACGTAAGATAAGTAAACATATATGAAAGAAAAGGAGAACATCCCATGGATCTCTGAAGAAATAAAAATAAAATGCCAAGAAAAAAAGAAAATCTAGCTAGAATACAAATTCAAAAGAACGAGACAAACATATGAAGAATATAAAAGAGTTTGAGTTACGGGCCACGTAAAATAACCGCGTGTTCTTGGCTAGTTCCTTGAGTAGGGAGAATTTTACACTTCTCTTTAAGGCTAGTTCCAACAAATTTAAGCTAGGCGCGCCACTATACTGGCATGTTTTAAAGACAACAAAATAATGCATAGGCTTTCGTATCTTTCCGCATTTATCAATCAACGGTATTACGTTATAAAGATGAAGGTGTAAACTGTACAGTGACCGATCTGATGCTGTTGATATTTACGCCATTCACCTTGACTCCATCCTGGGAGTCCTCTAGTGTCTCTTTAAATAGAAACTCAGACTAAAGATTAAATAGCAGGGATGACAACACATCCTTGTCCAACTAACTCCCCTCTTTATTTCGACTTCTGTGGACTAGGAACCTTTCATCCTTTCTGGTATTTCAGTTCCAGTACAAGTTTTTAGTAGTTTGATGTCAGTGGCGTAGCTGAAGATTGGGGGCCCCCCGCGACAATTTTTGTGGGCCCGCATTATTATAAACTTAACGAAAACTAATAACAGTATAATTACTAAAATATGTGTAAATAAAAGAGACTAAGTAAAAAAATAAGTAGGTAACAAAAAAGAAATAAGTATCAATAAATATGTATATTTATTTTTGTGGTACAGTAGAGCGTCGATTATCCGAACGTCGATCAACCGAACGACCGGTTATCCGAACTCCCGCGCCCCGCACTCGAGTACCCAATAAGCGTTAGTAATTAACGCTTAAAATATGTTCAATTTTCTTCAATATTGTATCCAAAAATATGTTGTTGCAAAGACTGCAATTTTTTGTTTAATTGCTATTTGTCATTATCAAGATATAAATATTATGTAGGTATATAAATATGGCTTTTATTCACTTGTGGATAAATATGTATGACTATCAATATAGTTCGATTATCCGAAAAAATCGGTTTTCCGAACACCCATGTCCCCCAATTAGTTCGGATAATCGACGCTCTACTGTACTTACATTTTTGCATTATAACATGGTTTTAAATTTAGCAAGTCGTCGTGAATTTGCCTGTGCGAAATTGTCAATTAATGAACGATGTCTAAAGTTCGAGAGGTATCTTGTTCTATACTTAAAATACCTAGATTTGATAGCCTAGTTTGTGACATAGAGTTTCCCAAATATGTTTTAATAATTTTGAGCTTAGAAAACGAGTGTTCATTACTCGGTATATTTTTAGTGCAATAAAAACATTTGGAATTTTGGAAAATATTGGGTTTGTTTTTATAGGTACATTTTAATTTTCATTCTGTCTGTATAACGTATTACTACTAGAGCCCCATAAATGACCGTTTTGGAGTATAATTTCCAGGGTCAACTCCAAATTGGATAAAAATTTGGATTTAGGTTCTACTTACTTAAAAGTTGAATTTGTGCAGTTGGTTGCTTTTACTTGGGGGGTGATATTCACCCACGAGAAGGGGTGAAAATCACCCCCTAAAACGCGAGTTTAAAGTAAGTCCGGAAATGGATAAATTGGCTAATTCTAAGCAAATTTAGTTCTATGTAGAGTTTTTTACGTAAGTCAATCCTTTTCGAGTTATTTGCGATTAAAAATGTTGATTTTTCGAAAAAAAAACGTTTTCAAGCTGTTTTTCGCAAATAACTCAAAAAGTAAATATTTTATCGAAAAATGTTCCCAGCAAAAATGTAGCTTATAAAAAAACATTACTTAGGAACGCTGATCTGCATTCACATAACACACGCCTCAAGGATAACATACACCAGCCTTTTTCCCGCCTGGGAGTTGCACAGCATGCTCCTACCTACATTGGGATCAAATGTTTTAATAAGTTCAGTGACATGTCGGGATGTCGGTGACACATAAGATGCATCTTGGCACTATTAAATGCTTTAAATCTAAAAACATTTCTAGTTAGCCATGCTTTTTACAGTATTGAAGAATTTTTAAATTTTTAATGTGTTTCTTGTAATGTATTTTTTTAATGTAAATTTTAATGTACTAATTTTTTAGTGTGTTTACATTTGTATAACATATTTTTTTTTGACTAGTCAGATAAATTTGTGTAATGTTGTATACATTGTATAAATTTCTAGACGAATAAATTATATCTATCTATCTAACTCCCAGGACCTGTTTCGGGATTTATCTCCAGAACTTGAGAAAATGAATTTATTCCAACTCAAACGTCCTCACTGTATATTGAACTAATATATTGGCAAAAAAATAATTTAATTCATATACCTATGTTAGAAATTTTATTTAAAAAATTAGTTCGTATTAAACGGTAAACTAAACAAAACAATAACGTAACAAAAATAGATAGATACTACATAAATAAGTATTACAGTTTTGAAAATCTGGCGGGATTTTTGACTTGTCGGGATTTTGGCAGTCAGGATTTTGGTTGTCGGGATTTTGGCGTGTCGGGATTTTGGCGTCTCGGGATTTTGGCCGTCGGGATTTTGGGGTAGACCCATTTTTGATTGTATTTGAAGTATTCTAATTTAATTTGAATTTATCGACAAAATGTCGACTATAATATCTGACAACATAACGTATTTAAAATTATTTATTGTAATTGAATTATGAATCTCACGAATTCTCTGTTGACTTTATATGGCATCACTAGCCCCAACCCCAGAGAATTGTGAACAGCGCTATTCTTATTCATAGGCGAGCGAGATCCCACACAATTTTTTTTCGGTCGGGGACTCGAAAAACAGCCAACATTTATTGTCGTTGCCAACAAAAAATCTGTGTCCGATAAATGTGAATAGCTCCATATAAAATGTTCTGCCACTGGAACCTCCGATTAAAATACGGATCCAACACACGACAAGTGTGAACGGGCTGTAATTGTATGACAAGAGGCGGAAGGAGTATGAAGAAGGAGAGTGTCATTGTTGAAGAATTTAAGGGACTGGTTTAAATGCAGTTCCATAGAACTCTTCAAAGCAGCGGTAGATAGAGTAAAGATAGTGATGATGATATCCAACCTCTGATTGGGAGGCGGCACTTAAAGAAGAAGTATGATAAGACATGGTCTCCCACGTATCGCATGTCATTAGTTAAAATACATATTAAAGCGTAAAACCGTCTAGTTTCTTTGTTATTAAAGATATGTATTAGAAAAACTAAAAATAAAAATAAAATGTTCTCAAAATTTGAGACAACAACATAATTTCTATACATACCCACTTTTTTGTGCCATTTACTCCCTACTTTCTCGAATTTTTGTTTCAGTTAAAACACATATTAAAAAATAAAACCGTATATTGTACAACAAGAGAGAAAAAAGACATATTTCTCACGAGCGCAGAAGTTTGTTGGCACGAGCCGAGGCACGAGGCGAGTGCCGCAAATCAAGTGAGAGAGAAATATGTCATTTTCTCTCGTGTTGTACACTGTACTTTTTCTATGGATGCGTTTTTGTCAAGAGTTCAAATTTCAAAATTAAATAATTTAGGTGCTTTTAGGTATATTATATGCCTAAATTGAAATAAAATACATATATACACAAAGGTATTTAATATTCTTAATATTTATATACTTTATTTATTTAAAATTATAATTCACAGTTGATTGGTCTTAAAAGGTAATTTTTGATAAGTTTTGACAAGTTTGAACACATTTTATTTGACAAAAATAATTGTGTTTGTATTGTGCATGTTACCATGGAAATGGCGATCCTATGTATGTAAACCGGCGGTGGACCCGTGTGAAAAAATATTTCTCACTGCAATGGCCGACTTTTCTCACTGCCTGAGAAATTGTTCGTTTTGAATGTATGTAAGTAGTGAGAGAAGTTGCACATTGTATAGCATCCATAGAAAAACAATATGTTTATAAAACATAAGAGTACAATACGATTTCAAGGGATACTCACATTGTACCTTGTCTTCCCTACAAGGTGTCCCAAACTTAACAAAAGAAAAACAGTTCTTTTCTTCTACCCGGTATAAGTACAAAAAAGAACTTTGAGTAAACTTTTACCCAAGTTTGTAAATACCAAAGAAATATCTACTAGTCCTGGATCCCGCGTACCAAAAAAAGTTGAATAATAGCAAGCTGAAAATTTGTTAATAGCAACGGTGTCTAGTCGGACAAACTTTGATGTACGGAAACACTGGAACAGGCGAAGTTATAATTGTGGAACAGGTTAAAAATTTGGGACGTCAGACCACGAAAACGTTTCATATATTTTGTCTGACAGAACTTCCAATTGATATGTTACCATTTTATTAAACTCTCATGCAAAAATAAGACTGGTGTTTATCACCAACTAGGCATTTTAATGCGTGGAACACGAAGAACATGTCAAATGACAGGAATCATGTTGGTTAGTAATAGTAGTCTGATTTTTGCATCAGAGTTTAATGAAAGGGCAACAAATCAATTGGATGTTCTGTCCGACAAAATACACGGGAAGTTTTCGTAATCTAACGTTCCAAATTTTTAAACTGTTCCACAATTAAAACTTCTCCTGTTCCAATGTTCCCGTACATCAAAGTTTGTCCGACTAGACACCGTTAAGCTATTAACAAATTTTCAGCTTGCTATTAATCAACTTTTTTCGGGTACGCGGGCCAAATATTGTCATTTACACATATTTTAGTAATTATACTGATATTAGTTGTTATGTTTATAATACGGAAGCCCACATAAGCTATGTGGGCACGGAAGCCTATGTCGCAGGGGCCCCCAATTTCAGCTCTCCCCTAGTCATTACCCTTTATGTTTATAATGTCATTACCTGTCGTTTTAGTTTTGTTTATAATTGTAATAATTGTTCCTAAATTGTATTATTCCTTGTATTACCCATTAGTTTTTGCATTGTTAAACATATTATTATAGCTTCATTTTTATTTTAGGTTTTTCCCATAACGGAATGGAAATCATGAATAGTGAGGTTGCTGCAAACGCTGAAGAAACAACATTAAAAAATTCCATTTGTAAATGTAAAATTTGTTTTAAGCTATTTAATCAGGCAAATTTGAAAGAGCATATGATAGTACACACGAGAGGAAAACACTACAAATGTGATATTTGTTTTAAGCACTTTGCTCAGTCGGGTAGTTTAAGAACACATTTGAAAGTAGTGCACACTGGGGAAAAACCTTACAAGTGTGAAATTTGTTTTAAGGAGTTTTCTGTGAAAGGTACTTTGAAAAATCATTTGAGAATACACACTGGAGAAAAATCTTACGAGTGTGACATTTGTTTAAAGAAGTTTCTTGAGAAAGGTACTCTTAAAAGACATTTACGAAAACACACTGGAGAAACACCGTACAAGTGTGAAATCTGTTGTAAGGAGTTTTCACTAACAATTGATTTAAAAAGACATTTCAGATCACACACTGGAGAGAAAGAGATTCACAAGTGCGAAATTTGTTTTAAGGAGTTTCCTCTGAAAGGTAGTTTGAAAAGACATTTAAGAATACACGCTGGTGAAAAACCTTATGAGTGTAACATCTGTTTAAAGAAGTTTTCTGAGAAAGATACTTTAAAAATACACTTTAGAACACACACTGGCGAGACACCGTATACGTGTGAAATCTGTTTTAAAGAGTTTGCTAAAGCAAGTCATTTGAAAACTCATTTGGGAGTGCACACCGAAAAACCTTACAAGTGCGAAATTTGTTTTAAGAAATTTAGTCAAGCAGAACATTTGAGAGTGCACATTGAAGAAAAGTCTTACAAGTGTGAAATTTGTTTAAAGCAATTGTGTGCAGCAAGTAGTTTGAAAACACATTTGGTAATTCACACTGAAGATAACCCTCACAAGTGTGAAATTTGTTTTAACCGGTTTACTACAGCACCTAATTTGAAACGACATTTGAGAGTGCACACTGGGGAAAAACCTTATAAGTGTGAAATTTGTTTGAAACCGTTTAGCCAATCAGGTAGTTTGAAATACCATTTGAGGACACACACTGGAGAAACACCTTACAAGTGTGAAACTTGTTTTAAGCAATTTAAATGGGCCAAGTCTTTGAAAATACATTTAAAAACGCACACTGGAGAAAAGTCTCACACGTGTGAAATTTGTTTTAAACAGTTTAGTCAAGCATGTAATTTAAAAACACATTTGAGAGTACACACTATGGAAAAACCTAACAAGTGTTAAATTTGTTCTAAGCAATTTAGGCAACCAGATAATTTGAAACATCATTTGAGAATGCACACTGGTGTAAAACCTTACAAGTGTGAAATTTGTTTTAAACAATTTAATCGGAAAGATCGTTTAAAACCACATTCGGTGTTACACACAGGGCCGCCAGTCCCAGATTAAGAATCTTGAGGCCCCTAGGTAACTCATGCTACGAGACCCTTAACCCTCGTGTAGAGAAATCTCTACACTGCTGACCTACCGACAAGTAACAGAACAAACGTGTGCAACTTTTGATGATGACACTGCTGTACTAGCCTCTCACCATGATCCAATCACAGCATTCCGAACCCTTCCAAAAGACCTTAATAATATCCAAAGATTGCTTAAAAATGGAAGATAAAGGCGAATGAGTGTAAATCCACCCATGTAACATTCACCATGAAAAAACAAACATGTCCATCTGTAACTCTGAATGAAACACAACTCCCACAAACCGATACTGTTAAGTACCTAGGAATCCACCTTGATGGGAGATTAACTTGACAAAAGCGCATTTTCACATAAAGAAATCAACTAGGAATAAAATTCCGAGAAATGTACTGGATTATCGGTCGTAAATCTTAACTATCTCTGGAAAACAAACTGCTGATAGGTCAAACAAACCTAGAAATACTTCAAAGATTACAGAACAAAGTCCTTAGAACAATGCTGAATGCCCCTTGGTACGTGCCAAACTATGTGATAGAGCAAGACCTCAATGTACCATCCATAAAAACAGTAATAAAAGAATATTACAAAAAATATTCCAAGAGACTAGAATCTCGTCCAAACGAGTTAACCAGCAACCTCACTGATGACCATAATGATGTACGACGCCTGAAGAGATTTAAAGTAGTTGGCCTAGCAAGAAAATTCGAACAATGAACTAAGCTTATTTTAACTTGTTTTAATTTAATATATATAAAGAGTGATCACTGGATCTCCCTCTGCAGGTCAAATTTTCAATTTTTGTCAAATAGTTTACCTATTGTTCTTAATTTAGGACAGATTATAAAAATATTACAACATTTTCAATAAAAAAGTGAAAAATCTATTTTAAGCAATTTAGACAACCAGGTAATTTGAAACAACATTTGAGAGTGCACACTGGTGTAAAACCTTACAAGTGTGAAATTTGCTGTAAACAATTTAATGGGAAAGATCGTTTAAAAACACATTCGGTGTTACACACAGGGCGCCAGTCCATGATTAAGAATATTGAGTCTCATAGGTAACTCTAGCTGTCTAGCTCCTTAACCCTCGTTTAGTGTTCTGTGTTATAACATACCCAAGTACTCCTTCTATTACTATAAACTCTCTTCAAAAAGGGAGACAAATCGGAGCCGGAGAATTACAGAGGAGTTTACTTATTAAACACAACATTAAAATAATTAAACAAAGTAATAACAATAAACTTGATGAAAACAGCAGAAGAACAACAAGGTTTTAGGTCGGGAAGATCATGCACCGACGGTATATTTATTATGAGGCAAGTTCAAGAGAAATCGTTGGAATACAACAAACTGACATATTTATATTTCGTGGACCTTAAGAAATCTTGACAGGGTCAAATTAAAGGACCTTATCCATTTGTTATACTCAAGAGAGGTACCTCTAGGAATAATTAAAACGATCGAAAACATCTACCAGAACAACACAATAAAAGTTAAAGTAGAAGATAAACTAACTGACCCCATTGAAGCTGGAGATGAGATAAGACAGGGTGTGATAAGTAATGAGAGAGAATATTAAGATTTGTATTATATTTATTAGAAGATTAACATCAAATATGATTTAAAAGTTTAAAAAGGGTAAACCCTGTAGTTGGCTGTGTACTTTCGATAAAACAACGTGAAATGAAGTAAATACGTCTGTTATATATAGGTATATGAATTTATTAAAATTCTTAAAATTTATCCACGAGAAAGTGGAAAATGTATAAAACGTTTACTGATATCATCAGTGTAAACGTCCAGTGTACAAGTAATTGAAACTAGCCACTTCAATAGGTGTAAGAACCTCTAAGACCTCTATAACAAACCTAGAGGTTTTTACACCTATTGAAGTGGCTAGTTTCAATTACTTGTACACTAGACGTTTACACTGATAATGGTCAGTTTGGCCGAAAACGTTTTGTAAATTTTCCACTCGTGGATAAATTTTAATAAATTCATATACCCTTTGCCGCTTTCGAGGAAACCCAGGCTTAAAGCGCTGGTTTCCTCGAAAGCGGTGCCGACAACCTGCGATGATAGTTCAGAGAAATAAGGAAAAAAAAATATCATGTTGGTGACACATCCCCCTCCAGGCCGAAACCAAATTTTTTGAGTAGTAGGGACATCTATAATAATAACATATGTTTCCTGCAGCCGATTTTGATGATATACATAGTTATAAACAAATGAAGATCAAAAATTTTTTCGTCTATAACCAAAAAGTTAATTACTTTAAACAAATTTGAGAGTGAGAATCTTATAAATCGTATAAAAAACTTCAATACGGCGTTCGCTGAATATGTCTATCCTTATTGGTTGCTTAGAAAATTGCAAAATAAATCATAAATTTTGAGTTTTTATAAATATTTATAACTTATATAAAAATTAACTTAGAACGTTCTTATTACACGAATTGCTGAGACTTGTGGTGCTTAAATTATATTTTAAATTTCAAAGCAATTAGTCAAATAGTTTAAAAGTTATTTAATTTGTTTATCCCAAATTATTTTTTTTGCAACGCTATAAGTCAGAAAATGGTGAAGTTAAACTAATACTTTGGATAGTTGATGAAAGAAGAAGATTTATACTATTAATTTATTTTAAAAAAATGACAAAAAATTCTAAATACTGCTTAATTATTTTTGAAAAACATGTCAATTAAAAAAGAGGGGGCTGACTTCGTCCCTAATTGTCCTAGGACAATTATTTTTCTTTCTAAATGTGTATAAAAATTCAGTCTTTCCATATCTGAAAAAATAATTTTTCCACGGGTAACGGTTAAAAAGTTATTCTAATTGTTTATAAGTAAGCAAAAAATCGACGTGTTTTTGCAAAATAATTTTACACTCTTTAAAATTACTTTTTGTCATTTTTTTTTTTTTTTAATTAAGTCAATAGTATAAATTTTCTTCTTTTATAAACTGTCCGAAGTCTTACTGTAACCTCATAATTTTCTGACTTATAGTGTTGCAAAAAAAATGAATTTGAGATAAACAAATTAAATAACTTTTAAACTATTTGACGAATTGCTTTGAAATTTAAAATATAATTTAAGCACCACAAGTCTCAGCAATTCGTGTAATAAGAAGGTTCTAAGTTAAAATTTACATAAGTTATGAATATTTATAAAAACTCAAAATTTATGATTTATTTTGCAATTTTCTAAGCAACCAATAAGGATAGACATATTCAGCGAACGCCATATTGAAATTTTTTAGACGATTTATGAGTTTCTTACTCTCTTTGTTTAAAATGCTTAACTTTTTGGTTATAGACGAAAAAAGCGAAAATTTACCGTTTTTTGATCTTCATTTGTTTATAACTATGTATATCATCAAAATCGGCTGCGGGAAACATAAAGGTTATTAATATAGATGTCCATACTACTCAAAAAATTTGGTTTCGGCCTGGAGGGGGATGTGTCACGAGAAAAATCTTATTTCTCTGGACTATGAATTACGTCAGATTACGGTGAAAAATTCAAGGTTCTTCACTGCGGCAATGGAATGTGCAAACTCAGCAAGCGGTAGCTTTCAACGCATCCTTGGAAACCACCGCTATTATTTTGCATGGTACAGTTTTTTATGACGTAATTCATCGCAGTGTTACGGTCGCAGTTTGTCGGCACCGCTTTCGAGGAAACCAGCGCTTTAGTCCCAGTTTATAATGAAGCGGTAAGAGGCGCGTATATAGAGGAAACCAGCGCTTTAGTCCCAGTTTATAATGAAGCGGTAAGAGGCGCGTATATAGAGGTGCCCAGGTGCCGAAGTTGTAACTAAGCGGTACGTACTTACGTACACATTTAATTTACGAAGTTGTAACTACGCAGTAAGTACATATTTGTTCATATAGAGGTGAATCTCTAGGTAAACCACTACGCTATCCTTTATGCTCACCGCTTTACTATAAACTTACTACAGTAAACAGTAGACTCCCTCTATAACGACAACTGAAATGGCGGAGTAATTACTTCGTTATAAGCGGATGTCATTATATCAGACAACAATAATATTGAAACGTTTTGATGCCTCTTTACGTAGTGTATTAGGGGTCGATGGTCGACCTGAACAAATGAGACTTTGCCATCGTAAATTGAAATGTAGCTGTAGTGTTTGCATGTCAAAAATTTCACAATTATATTTATGGTCGCTCTGTAAAATTCATAACATCCAGTGGCGGCTGGTCAGAGGAGGCAAGGGAGGCTTAGCCTCCCCATAAATTTTTTACACACGCTACACTGTTTTGTTTACTTTGCTATTCTGCTTCGCGTTAGAGATATCGCAAAAAGTTATTTGAACAAGTTGTTCCAAATAATATTCTAACCCCACATACCAAATTTCAGCACAAAATTCGCACTTTTAGTTTTTTCATTATTTGTAGTCGGGATCCTAAAATCGCAGAGGAGGCTGCTGGCCGGAAAATCTCACTTGCTAATGCTCCGCGTAGCCCAGCAGCGTTGAAGGATGGTTTAAGGAGACCCGGTCTTCTTAGGTCGACTTTACACTACATGATTTATCATGTGATTTGTCATATGATTTTTCCCATGACGAGCCGCATGACAATGTTTATGACAAAACAAGCCGTATAACAATGCAAAATCATATGACAAATCACACAGTGTAAACATGTAAATTTCACTCCATGATCTAATCATATGACAAATCACATGATAAATCATGTAATGTAAAGTCGACTTTAGAGCTGCACATTGCACATCGCTTAACGCACACGCTGCCCGGAGATCGGGCAAGTGAGATTTTTCGGCCAGCAGCCTCCTCTGCGAATTTTAGGATCCTGACTACAAATAATGAAAAAACTAAAAGTGCGAATTTTGTGATGAAATTTGGTATGTGGGATTAGAATAACATTTGGAACAACTTTTTTAAATAACTTTTTCCGATATCTGTAATGCAAAGCAAAATATCGGTAATTTACCGTGTTTTTGCATTCGCAGAGTAAGCCGCTTTTAGAATTAAAAAAATTCAGTTGAGTATCTTAAACAATGTAAACCTTCAACCTGTATGGACTGCAAAACTTCAATTCTGCATTTATTTAGATATGCGCATATCTACTTAGAGATAGAATTGTTAACAAATAAACGACACAAACTTTGGTAATACACTTTTACAATTATACTAACTATTTTGTAAAATTGGCGAATGGATTTAGTGTCTGCAGTCATATAAACCCAAATAAACAACAAACAACTAACTATTTTTAAAATGATATGATATTATGAAATAATTATGAAGATATAAAATGTAAATAAAAAATGGTCAAAAAAATGGGGCCTTAAATTAGATTTTTTTGGCGGATTTTTTTTTGCTAGTGCAAATTTGTCTAGATAATTTAGTTAGGTCATTGTTAGGTATAGCCTCCCCTATTGAAAAAATCACGAGCCGCCACTGATAACATCACAAACCTACATAATATATAAGTATCATCAGTAAGCAAATAAGTCAAATTAGCTCTAGTTGGTTCTAGGTTGCAACGGCTAAAACTGAAGCTACTGAAATATGATATACAAATTCAGTATGTACCTGATAAATATTTACATATTGCTGATTATTTGTCTAGAAACGTAAGTGAAAGTGCGGAGAATGATGCTGATATGAATGAAATGGTGCATCCATTAGAAAAGCATTTAAGAATCAGTGATACTAGAAAGATTCAGTTTAAAGCCAGGGGCGGCCCGTCGGGATAGGCAAGGTAGGCGCTGCCTAACCTCTTCAAATGTACCGGGTGTCCCAATAAGAATGGCGCTCGGCCATATCTCAGGAACCGTTTATAGTACAGCTCTGGGAAAAAAAATTTTATAAGAAAAGTTGCCTCGAGAAAAGCCTGGAAATTATTTTCATAATTGTAAGTCCACCGCTAGAGGGCGTAATTGAATATCAAAAATTAAAAAATCGAAATTTTACAAAATTTACCTAATGAAAGGTCACTGGAAATCCGATTATCGTACATATTTTATTTGACAAGTTTAAGTCTACCTGTGCAAATAAGAAATGGGGGTGAGTGGGAACCTTGTAATGAAAAATTGCTGTAAGTCCGGTTCTGCTTAATCGATTTTTACAAACTGGGTCTTGTTGAAAACAGCTCTTTTTCATCAATATAATAGTTATAATTTGGAAACAGCCTATTACGTAATATGCCGGCTAGGAGGCGCTATTTATTTTCTTTTTAGAAATCTAGTTTTCTTTGGAAATTATTAAATAAAAGTATGTATTTTTTATATACATACTGTAGTACAAAATTAGACCAAATTAGCAACAAAATACCGAAAACCGCATGTCTATACCTTTTTTCTATCTCGAGATATCTTAAGAAACGTGTAAATTTTAAACATAACTGTTGCTGTCATATGAGTGGAAATATATAGAAGCAAGTAGTGTGCTATGGAAAAAAACAAAGAAACATTTTCAAGATATCACCGTATATAATAAATCAAAACAAAATATGAAAAACTCTACTACTGGGGTGACGTCTTTGAGGATATTTCATTGCATATATTCTAGCCGCAACATTTGCATTTCTTATGCATTCAAAGAATGTGGCTATCATGTCAAATGCTTCTTAGTTTGTAAGAATCATCTTGAATTTCAAACAATGAAACAAACCACCAATGAACAAATTTTTATGTTTTACTGATTTGACACATGATGACTTCTTGAAGATAATACTTCTAATAGTTCTATTTTTTTCCATAGCACACTACTTGTTTCCACTTTGACTTCCTTAACTTAGTTTACCGGTGACAATAACAGTTATGTATTTATCTTAGTTGGGAATAGGATAATTGATATTAAAATATAATGAAATAAAAATTAAAAATCTGTGTAGAAAATCTGACGTTTTTACATTTTCTACGATTCATCAAGAGAAAAGCAAATGCGCGGAGGCAAAAATTCATAAAAAAAATATTAACGCTATTTTTTTGGTATTATTTTAAGTATTGAAATTAGTGTAATATTTAAATAAAAATAAAATTAAACTGTTTAAAATATATTTATTTCGTTAAAATCATAATAATAGAAGTATAATTTCTTACTCGCGTACAAAGTACACACACTCTTTTTTTGTTATATTTTATAGTGTTATTTGTCTTATTGTTGTTTTGATTCATTATATACGGTGACATCTGGACAATGTTCCTTTATTTTTTTCCATAGCACACTACGTGCTTCTATATATTTCCACTTATATGACACCAACAGTTATGTTTAAAATTTACACGTTTCTTAAGATATCTCGAGATAAAAAAAAGGTATAGACATGCGGTTTTCGGTATTCTGTTGCTAATTTAGTCTAATTTTGTAATTCAGGAAAAAAATACATACTTGTATTTAATATTTTCCAAGGAAAACTAGATTTCTAAAAAAAAAAAGAAATAGCGTCTTCTAGCCGGCATATTACTTAATAGGCTGTTTCCAAATTATAACTATTACATTGACGAAAAAGAGCTATTTTCAACAAGACCAAGTTTGTAAAAATCGATTAAGCAGAACCGGACTTAGAGCGATTATTTCATAACAAATAACAAGGTTCCCACTCACCCCCACCTCTTATTTGCACAGGTAGACTTAAACTTGTGAAATAAAATATGCACAGAATTGTATGAAGAATACGATGATTGGATTTCCAGTGCCCTTTCATTTGGCAAATTTTGTAAAATTTCGATTTTTTAATTTTTGATATTCAATTACGCCCTCTAGCGGTGGACTCACGTTATGAAAATAATTTCCAGCCTTTTCTAGGGGCAACTTTTGTTATAAAAATTTTTTCTCAAAGCTGTAGTATAAACGGTTCCTGAGATATGGCCGAGAGCCATTCTTATTGGGACACCCGGTACAATACAATAATAAATTATTTTTTAATATAAATTACTTATTTCAAAATTGTAATTTATAAATTTTGACACAATGCGTAAGTATCTAAAATAAAAAAGCTACTTTTACGCTTTTGTACGCTCCTCGTAGTAGTACTACTGACTTCTAAATTATGGCACTACCCTATGGTCAGGCACTTTAAAATCCGCCTAACCTAAAGAACAGAAGAGAATGGGTGCATTCAGCAGACGCAATCGCTAACTAATCGATTAGTAATCGATTTGTGATTTACATGCTGAATGCCACAATTTATGTGGCATTCAGCAGAAAATCACTAATCGATTAGTTAGCGATTGCGTCTGCTGAATGCACCCAATGATATGCGTCTCTCATTCTTACGCTAAGCACAGCGCTGTTGTAACTGCATGTGGCTGTGGCTTGTCTAGCCCTAGTGAACCAGAATTTCCGGGAACTTTTTGGGGCTAGGTTAGGCTACATTTGTTTGCGTCTTCGACAATGGTTGTCTCGAGCTGCATCTCTGGATAGCCAATTGTATGTTTTAGGATCCTGACTACAAATACTGAAAAAACTAAAAGTGCGAATTTTGTCATGAAATTTGGTACGTGGAGTTAGAATAATATTTGGAACAACTTTTCCAAATAACTTTTTCCGATATCTCTAACGCGAAGCAAAATATCGAAAATTCGCCCTGTTTGTAAATTCGCAGTAGATAGCAAAATTTTAAATCTATTTATTTTGATAGTCGCAATATAGGGGTGTCTTCATCTTAAATGCGACACACTGTATATAGGTATACGAGTATATAATATGTATAGTATAGAGTATATATAAAGGTATATGTGTCGCCTACCCGCATACTGAGGTCACGAGCCGCCTCTGTTTAAAGCAGAAACAAATATAATGTACTGAGGAAAGTCATTGGGTGTTGTCTGAGAGGGTGGAAGAATACAAAGTATGAAGGAGAGATGGAAGTTTTTCACAAGTTAATAACTGAGTTGTTTGTTAAGGCGCGTCCAAAGCAAATTTGCGGTTCGCGAACAGCTCGCGAGCTGATCGCGAACTATTGCGAGCTGGTCGCTAACCGAACAAGACGTCTACACCAAAAATTAGAGTGGTTCGCGAACAGTTCTATAGAACAGTACGCTGCGGTTCGCATTGGTTGCATTGCTTTGCTGTCCTCACCCATTTTAAAACAAGGCTGTTATATGGATACTATAATTATTTTCCTTTTGTATTCTGCATTTCTGGGATCCCATAAATTGAAATGTTTACGGTATTCCTCTATTAATGTAATAATTTCGTCTTCGGACCATTCCATTTTCGATAAACAGTAATTAACTACTTATGGCTTAATTAACTATATTATTTATTATACTACTTACTATTTACTAGTATCTAACTGTATTAATTATTAAACTTAACTATATTAACTTATTAATTAACTATATTAGTAAACAACAATAAAAAAGCAGCAAGCCACGTTAAAATTTTTTAACATCAAACTAAAGTAAATACGAACATAACCCCTTTTTCGTTTAAGCGAACTTCAATACGTCGACCGTTTTGTTTACTAACTGGTTGTTCGCGAACAAACCCTTTGATGTTACCGCTATCCAAGCGAACAGCGAACTGTTCGCGAACCCATTACGAACTGTCGTCCACACAGCTGTTCGCGAACAGCTCGCTAAAGCCGCGTACAAACCAAGTTCGCGAACCGTTAGCGAGCTGTTCGCGAACAGCTGGGTGGACGACAGTTCGTAATGGGTTCGCGAGCAGTTTGCTGTTCGCTGAAAGTTCGCTTGGATAGCGGTAACATCAAAGGGTTTGTTCGCGAACAACCAGTTAGTAAACAAAACGGTCTGGACGTATTGAAGTTCGCTTAAACGAAAAAGGGGTTATGTTCGTATTTACTTTAGTTTGATGTTAAAATATTTTAACGTGGCTTGCTGCTTTTTTATTGTTGTTTACTAATATGGTTAATTAATAAGTTATAGTTAAGTTTAATAATTAATACAGTTAAATAATAGTAAATAGTTAATTAATAAGTTATAGTTAAGTTTAATAATGAATACAGTTAAATAATAGTAAATAGTTAATTAATAGTAAGTAGTATAATAAATAATATAGTTAATTAAGTCATAGTTAATTACTGTTTATCGAAAATGGAATGGTCCGAAGACGAAATTATTACATTAATAGAGGAATACCGTAAACATTTCAATTTATGGGATCCCAGAAATGCAGAATACAAAAGGAAAATAATTATAGTATCCATATAACAGCCTTGTTTTAAAATGGGTGAGGACAGCAAAGCAATGCAACCAATGCGAACCGCAGCGTACTGTTCTATAGAACTGTTCGCGAACCACTCTAATTTTTGGTGTAGACGTCTTGTTCGGTTACAGTTAGCGACCAGCTCGCAATAGTTCGCGAACCGCAAATTTGGTTTGGACGCGCCTTAACGGTTCGCGAACAGCTCGCGAACTTGGTTTGTACGCGGCTTTAAAGGAACCAATGGAACTACTACATTTGCTACTACCACAGCTATGGAAGTGGAACTGTCACTGTCACTGAGCTGTGAGCTGTCAATATTCATTTATTCATTCCATCCACAGAGAACGGCAGTTCTCACCAGTGGCGCACAACACCCCTACAAGCGACACTATCCCTAATAACACAAAACATTCCATGAATGTTCCTAGAATGTACACACAGGACATTGAAAACATTCCTGGAATGTCCCCAAATGCACACGAATGTCCCTGGAAAATCCCAGGAAAGTGCTGTGTCAGCATTTTAAATATTCTTAGAATGTTCTGTTGGAACATTCCATGAATGTCTACGAATGTTCTTTGGACATTCACAGTCTATTTTTTAGACTGAATGTCTTGTTGGAACATTCTATGAATGTTCTTTGGACATTCACAGTATATTTTTAGACTGAATGTCTTGTTAGAACATTCCATGAATGTCTACGAACGTTCTTTGAACATTGACAGTATATTTTTTAGACATTCACTGAAATTATATCGTCAGTAATGTGACAATACCTCCTATATGTTTTTTCATGAGGTTTGCAGGAGACAAAAAACATTTTTTAAGGTCACTTTCTGTTTTCGTACGTATTCTGACTTTTTTTGTAGTAAATAGATAGTTGAATTTACTGCAAAACAAGTCAAAAAATATATGAAAACAGGAGGTGGCCGAAACAAGTTTTTAGTCTATCTTACAAATCTCTTGAAAAAAACAGATAAGAGGTATTGTCACATCACTGACGATATGTGGCCATACCAAATAATACATCCTTGATAAATATAAACATTTTTATTGCAAAAAATCTTTACATACATTTTTTAATGTAGGTAATTTACTGACATTCCTAAATATTATAAAAAAATGTGTCACATTTGCTTTGTAAACCTTTCTTTTGCTTTTCGTAGCCACATATTCCGTTTCCTTTCTGGTTTTTTGTAGCCTACTTCTCTCAGCTGATTCTAAAAGAAAATAAAATAAAAGGTAATTTTTCTATCCTTTACAATTAACAATCAGAAGAAATATTATTTACAGGTAATAATACGCATAAATAATAATAATAAAAAAATAAATATTAAATAATATTTAAATAAATAATAAATAATATTTAATAAATAAAATAATAATAATGAACATTTTGTATTTTGACAACATCCGATGTAGAAGTAGAAACCTTAATAAAATTATTTTTTCAAGTAAATTGTGGCTTATTTCCCCATTAGAATAGTTAATTACAAAAAAGCCACAAAGAAATAGATTTTTCACAAACAAATAAGTATTTAGTATTCATTATATTTATTGTTTTTATTATTTACTTTAATGTCCTACTGGTACATTATTTGACAAATAATGACATTTCGAAGTCTGTTAAGTACGATATAACGCCCTTGGGCATTAAATTTAAATAACGACTTAGATACTGTCAAGTTGACAAATATCAACCTAAGTAAAACTATGGTTACCACAATTACGTTACTACTGTTACTGGTAAATGTACTTATTTAAAAACTAATCAATTCAAAATTCATTCAAATTTTTCGCATATAAAGAATAATTTAGTCGGACATTAAACGTTGAAGGCACCACAGGTATTATAATAATAACGCTTTCGGTCAACGTATATCCCTCAGGCCGAAGGCCCTTGTTAAAAACACCATTGACCTCAAGCGTTATTATCCTTATAATACCCTTGGTACCTTAATAACTGTAACATAAGATTATACCTTAATTCTTGTTTTCTATTTCTGATGTTTTTATTTATTTACATTGAATATTAATCTGTTTTATTGTATAATCTACTTCGCAATAATTATGTGATATATTTGACTTAAAATGAAATCAAAAATTTTTTGTAGTTGGGCAACAATGTCAAAATTTCCGATGTAGATAATGAATTACAACAGTATATATATTGTACGGACTGTATTATTAATTAGGTTATGCATATACCTGTGTGACATAAGCTATTGGAACAGCACAGTCTCTCAAACGAACAGATGAAAGTGAAGTTCTGTCAATATCTTTCTCTAAAAAGTGTTTTGAACATACTCCTCTATTAACAAATCTGATCTATACTTCATGTCTTCTTCGCAGGATCTTCTGGAAAGCTAAAAATACAAAATATATGCATTACTAAGCATTATTAACAAATTTTAGTTTTAAATAAAAAATATGATTAATGAACTCACAAAATATTATAAAACAGCTTAGAAATTGTTTATTAGTATAGTCGGTTCCCCAAACTCAGACACAACTGGCTAGTGATTTTAGTAGGTAATTTTTTTGTTTTTGGCCAATTTTGCCAAAATTACAGTAATTATTAACTATTTAGTTATTATTTTTTTTGCCAATTTTACCAAATTGGCAAAATTATTTACTAAAATCACTAGCCAGTTGTGTCTGAGACTCAGTAGTACTGAGACTGAGTTTAGCAAATCGACTATAATATTCTGTGTATTCATTAGTTGGTACTGCATATTATAGTGTGTGGTCTACCATCCTATTTATAAAGGCATACATTAGCAAAAACGCAAAAAGAATTATTTAGTTTTACAAATCCTTTTGTTATTATCTCTATTTACTATTTTAGTTAGGAATAAGCGAAGTTTGTGGCTTATTCACAATTATTATTAAAATAATAAATGGATATGACCAATTATTAACTTATAAAATAAAATAATAATTCTTCTGATTTATGCCTTTTATTCACTTTGTTATATCTACGTTACTTAAAAGATTTTTTATGAATAGTATTATTAGGGTATTATGTAATAGTATTAATTTATTTTCTGAAATACAGGGCATGCCTTTCGTTTACATACTTATTTGTATACTAACCTTTGAATAGGGCTTTTCATTCACAGTCATTTGTTTGGAGCTTCTGTCATAATTGAAACATTCCTGCAGATTTTTTTATCTACATTTGTTTCTGCTACTCCAACTGCGTTAAAAACAGGACACCATTTTATGCACTATGTTAATAATACTATTAAAGCTATTATAAAAGTATCCGAATTAAAAAAATATTCTTAAAAAGCACCAATAATACAAACAACGATCCACCCACGGCAAAGCAAGGTGGCCAAGATGAAGATGCCAAGATGGCCGAAGCGAGGTCGTTGGTTGGTCGTTTTTAGTCACGTGATGCCCTCTCAAGCGCCATGCACAAAAATATATGCACGGCGAATTTGAAAATGAACGCAAAAGAAATAAATATAAATGCCTCTCTTGGGTTTTGCATAAGTTATAAGTATTTTTTTTATTAACAAAATCGCATTCCAAATTGAATATTCACGAACAATAATTTTTATTACATTTGTATGTTTATAATATTGTATTAATTGAACTTGGGAAACTCTTTAAATTTGACATATTATTGCACTGTAGGCCTAAAATGTCACTTAGTTTGTCTGGTATATTATAAGTAATGTTGTATCTGTTACACGTATGTATTATTTCGCAACTTAAAATATAGGAACGTTGGTAGTATGTTCACAGAATGTCTTATGGTAACATTCCAGGAATAATTTAAACAGATGTTCACCGAATGTTCCCTAAATGTCCAGGACATTCAAATATTGATAGAACTTTGGTAGTACATTCCTGGAATGTTGTGTGTTGTTAGGGATATATACACGAAATTTTCGATTTTCTAAACCTGACTAAATGGAAAATTGGGCCACATCCCATCTTAAAGTTTACGAAAAGACTCGTCCATCCATATGTTACTTCTCCATTTTGGTCCAAGGGTGTGGAATTTACGGCCCTTCCCATTTAAAGCCTGTTTTTCGTTCTCGTCCCCAAAACTCCCAAAAATTTCAAAAATTTAAGCCCGACCTTTGCGGCTTCTGATAGCATAGATCATTACCTTTCCAACGCATGTTTAATTTTGAAAATCGGTTGTACCATCCAAAAGTTATCGAGCTCAGAAATATGACTCAATTTTTATTTAAAAAATGGAAAATGTTTGTGGATATGTATGTTTGTATGTATGTATGTGGAAAAGTTGAACCGATCTGAATTTTTTTTTCTGTGTTTCAAGAGGGTGTGAGGGCCGATTCAGAACCGGTCTAATTTTTGACTTCTGACTACCCGTAAGTTAACTAGAGGACTAAGTAGATACAAAATAGCATATTTTTTAGGCGTATATATCTTAGGTTCAAGAAAAGACATGAAAACCGCAAATACATCAAATTAATAGGGTTGAGTTAAGCTTTCAAATGGCCCTTAAGCGATCAAGCTGAGACATACGCACTGCTCACCATAGCCAAAAAACTGAAAAATTAAACTTTAAAAATTTTGGTTTTTCGACAATTACTCAAAATTTCAACCTACGAATTGCGCCAATAACTGAGCGTTTGTAGAAGGACTCAGGACGCGTCTAACGGTGTATACCTTATATCTGAGAAAATTCGAATTTTTAAGTTATAGGGTTCATAAGTATGATCAAATCTATTTCTTATGGAAAAAACGGTTTTTCAAGCTCAATAATTCCTGTAATACGTTCAGTTATCATACTCGATCTTGGATGCATCAGATACTACTTGTCAATACGTTTCAAATTCATGTTTAGTGATCAACATCAGGTAAGCCGTTCAGAAATTATAGAGCTCCAAAGGTATAATTAGTCTAGGAACTGAAATTTTTCACTTCGCAATTTTTACAGAATGGATAGATTTGTTTAAAAATTTGACAATAAGTAGTGGATAGTCAAAGGATCAAAATCTATATGATGCCGAAAGACGCTTTTACCAAGGGGGTAGTTGCCACCTCATCTCGAGGGTGGAATTTTTTTTTTATATTTTGACCGCAAATGCTGGTAAAAATATTAATTATAAACAAAAAATGTTCATTATACATTTTTTTGATAAAATTAATAGTTTTCGATTTATTAGTTATCGAAGCTGTTAGTTTTATATCGGAAAGATTACCACATAACGGCAGTTCTCGCCAGTGGCGCAGAAATACACCCCCCTACACGCGACACTATTATATACACGAAATTTTCAATTTTCTAAATCTGACTGAATTGAAAATGGTGCCAAATCTCATCTTTAAGTTCAGAAAAAGACTCACCCATTCATATGTCAACCATCCATTTTGGTCCAAGGGTGTCGATTTTACGGCCCTTCCTATTTAGGGTCTGTTTTTCGTTCTGGTCCCCAAAACTCCCAAAAACTTCAAAAATTTAAGTCCAACCTTTGCGGTTTCTAATAGAACTGATCATTACCTTTCCAACGCATGTCTAATTTTGAAAATCGGTTATATCATTCAAAAGTTATAGAGCTTAGAAATGTTACTCAATTTTTATTTAAAAAAGGGAAAATGTTTGTGGATATGTATGTATGTGTGTTTGAAAGTTAAACCGATTTGATATTTTTTCTCTGTATTTAAAGAGGGGGTCAGGGCCGATTTAGAACCGGTGTAGTTTGTAACTTTTGACCACCCATAAGCCAGCTATAGGACTTTGTAGGTACAAAACGGCATATTTTTTGGGGGTATATATATTCGGATCAAAAAGAGGCATGAGAACCGCAAATATATCAAATCAATAGTGTTGACTTAAGCTTTCAAGTGGTGTCCAAGCCGTCAGGATCAGACATACACACGGCTCAGTATAGCCGAAAAACTGAAAAATTAAATTTTGAAAATTTTGGTTTTTCGACAATTACTCAACATTTCAACGTACGAATTGTGCCAATAACTTAGCGTTTGTATAAGGACTCAAGACGAATCTAACGATGTATACCTCATATCCGGGAAAATTCAAATTTTTAGGTTATAGGCTTCATAAATATGATAAAATCTATTTTCTGTGGGAAAAACGGTTTCGAAAGCTAAATAATTCCTGTACCTAATAGCTTCAGTTATCATACTTGACCTTAGATCCATCAGATACTACTGGTCAATATGAATACTGATATGAATGTTACGTGGCGCGAAAATGGATTTTCATTTGATGCAAAACAAAATTCTAGTTTTATTTTAAAAGATTTTTCCATAATATTTGCTAAATTTGAAGTAAACGCGCCACAAAAGAGTTTCAAAATTCAAACTGTATCAAAGTTACTCTTTTGTGGCGCGTTTACTTCAAATTTAGCAAATATTATGGAAAAATCTTTTAAAATAAAACTAGAATTTTGTTTTGCATCAAATGAAAATCCATTTTCGCGCCACGTAACATTCATATCAGATCTTTTGTAGCTGGAATATTTTATGCGCCACTCATTTTTACGGCGTTTAGCGGTTTTTTATTCTTGTATGAGTAATCCTATGACCAAAAGTGAAGCCAAACCGACACCAGCAGCGGTGGGATCACGATCGGTAGAATGGTAGAATGCTGACGTCACGTTGCCTAGCAACCGTCGATTATCGCCTGCAAGCGTAAATTTGGTATCACGATGAATAGAATGGTCGTTTCCAGTCGAATTTATCCCCACCCTTGTAGAATAAAAATCCTCCTCAAACTACCACTTCTTAGCTGTAGAAAGGACGGTTAATCTCTTTCTTTCTCATGTTAATAAACAAAAACAGAACCAATATGGCAATATGACAGATATTTATTTTTCCCGCTTCCGTATTTTTTGTCTTGTTTATTGTTATTGTTTATGTTCACTAATATGTTTTACATAATATTTCAATCAACGGTTTTCCTCATAGACATGTAAAGAAAGTTTCTCATGGTTTTTCATAGTGACTGTTTGGCAAAAATACAATTAGTTTTTATTTTGAGATAACTAATAGCAGGATAACGAAGCAACAAACCTAAATAACATGTTTGGCTTTCCTTTATTTGGAGACATCAACTTTATTTCTTCGTGATACTGGTACCTTAAAACCTCTACAGATAGAATTTTGTCTCAAAATAGATTGGTGAATGTATCTACTTACACTGTATGTTTCTTAGATGAATAAAACTTTTTTCTACATAATTGTAGGTACATTTTGATTTTATATACTGTTTAACAACCCATACTTATAGTAAATATATAAACCTACCACTAATAACCCTAGTGGTTGATGCAGATAAAAAAAAGTTTGACTTTCACTGTGATTGTTTTTAATAAGTTATTTAAAATATTTGTAGTTTTTTATAAAAATTTGTTTGAATTTAATCTTTTGATTAAAATTTAAAATGCTTATTCTTTTGCACATTATTTGTATTCTGAAAGCTTACCTATATAAAGATGTTTAATGCCTGGTTGCACCAACAGATCTTAAACTTTAGACGTGCCTTAAGCTCAGATTGCGAAATATATGTATGTGTGGCATCATTGAGTCTTAGATCAGTTTTCAGCTTGGCACAATGGATTATTTAATTTATTTATTTATTTAGATAAGAATCGAAAATTATGGTGCAATGTGAGTGAAACTTAAAGCGGCCATATCTATGAGCTGAGCTGAGTTTAAGATTTGTTGGTGCTACCAGGCATAAGTTTAGTTAATAAAAATATATGATTTACTATTTTATTGGAAAAAGCCACAATTTAAGTGAAAAATTAAATTTATTGACGTTTTAACTTCCACTTCCGAAGCAGTTATCGAAATATAAAATATAAATTAATATAAGTAATCAATTTTAATTCAACTTATTAATGAGTACTAAAATATTAATTAAGATTTTGTATTTCAATAACGATTTCGACTTGGAAGTTGAAACGTTAATAAATTTTATTTTTAACTAAATCGTGGAATATTTCACAATAAAATAGTATATTGCATACGATATCACAAAGAAGCAGCTTCAGAACAATATAAAAATATATGTAAATTAACTACAGAGGACAGTCTGACTTTTACAAATTAACCTTAATTTTTGTGAAATATTTTTTCTCAAAAAATGCATTGTTTCTGCAGAAAAACCTCAGAATCCTCTTACTATTATCATTATAATTTTCAGGTTGAAATAAAAATCAATAATGGGTAAAACATAAACTTTATTTAAACTGAAGAAAAACATAAATATTTAAACTGAAGAAAACATAAAAACAAATATAATCCATGAACATTATAAAAATAACATAAAGACAAATCTTCATAACAAAGTTGTAATACTTCTCTGTTACATCCAAAACATTTCTTTCATAGGACTGAAAAAGCACACAGTATTGTCTTAACATTGTTTCATACCAAGACTAAAATAAGAACAAAGAATAAATCACAAATAAACCACAAATTTATGTAAATTGACAAATAATGCAATTTTACTCTCTATGGCCAGTTTCACCAACAACAAATAAATCAGTGAATAGTTTGATAATTTAAAATTAAATTGACAAATTTCTTTATATAGATATTTAAAGTGAGATTAACTCGTCATTCATTTGAAGAGTAACTATTTATTTGATAAATAAATAAAATAAGTACTATTTGACGTTAGAGAAACATAGTTGTGTCAGTTTTATCAGTTGAATAATTTTATTCATCGAATAAACTACTATTCATCTTTGGTGAAACTGGCCATTAGTCAATGAAGCTTTACAATTATTATTTCTAGTGCAAAAATAAGTAATAATATTAAACTACTTATAAAAATTATTATGAAACTTTAAATAAACATTTCTTTAAGATATTTGATCAATGCATCCATAAAACAAAAGTTTTATGTTCAAAATACTTCATAATAAGATATAAAGCTTCACCGTCCAGCAAAGATAACTAAGAAGTGAAAGTAATCTTTGCCAGAATAGAAATGGAAAATGCTTTGATCTCTATTTTAAACGATCTGCTGCAAAAAAGTTTTACATTTGAGTTTCTCCACATCATGTGTTGCACCTCCCCATCTAGCATCGATGTTTAAATTTTTAAGTCTGGATCACACGCCTAAAAGATTGTAATTTTTACTTATTCTTTATTTTGTTAGTCAAAGTTTTTTCAACACAAATAGTAACAAATACTACAAACTTTTATGATATTTGCAATATAATATATTATGTGATAATACATTATTTTTATAAATTGATTATTGCAGCATATAGTACATAATATAATATTACAAGTAAGTAGTGTTATATAACGAGTGTTACGATTTCTACATTTTTAGAAAGATAACTTTTCTATTAAGATAGTTATGTTCCCGTTCCGTTGGAGCAATTATAGCAACATATGTGCAAACTATGGCCCCTACACAGCCAGGAAAGTTAAACTTCTGCATAAATTTTCTTTTAAAATTCTCTTTTGAACGAATGTAATAGGAAAGATAATCGACTCTTCACTTAGATGTTCAATTGTTAAATTTGTTACATCATTTAAACGGATGCTAACAGTATTTTAGGCAATTGATATAGTAGTTATATATAGGCATAAAGTGAAACGTACGCCGATGTGCTTAGTATATTAGTATACAAAATGTATATACAAATCAACGTTCATTTCACTTTATGTTTTGACTTAATTTGTTTGAAAATGAATCGCTACACGTGGGAAAAGTTATAGCGGACGAAAAATAACTGATAGCTCTGACCGACTACTCTTTGATAGGAACTTATTGCATAAAAATAAGTGAGGTAAAAATTTACAGTGAAGGCTCAACACTGCTTGGATGAACGGATTATCACATATTATGAGGTATAAGCCTCTCAAAAAAATAGTTCACCATGTCTGTTGTTAATATAAATAAATCTACAAACTCCTAAAGTAAATGCATCACTTTCCCTTCTAATTATTCTCCTCTATATTATACCTATTTATTTCGTTTCTTAATTGCTCATTTCTTTGTATATGAGCAGGAAGCATCTAAACGTCAAACTATATCAGTATTTAATATAAACATCAAAATATATTAATAATAATTAATAATTAAATAGTTCACTATGTCTGTTGTTGATATAAATAGATCTACAAACTCCTAAAGTAACTGCATCACTTTCCCTTCTCATTATTCTCCTCTATATTATACCTATTTATTTCATTTCTTAATTGCTAATTTCTTTGTATATGACCAAGTATCCGAGCAGGAAGCATCTGAACGTCGAACTATATCGGTATTTAATATAAACATCAAAATATATTAATAATAATTAATAAGTGATATGAACCTACAACTTATTGTGTTATTTTTCCTTTACAGTAACAGGAATTTATAGAAAAAATACCTACATAAAAATACCTTAATATAACAATGTTCCCTAGTCACAGGTAAAATTCAAAAATTTAGTGATTTCTAATAAAATAGTTCCAAACAACCCAAGACAAAAATATACAAATTGAAAATAATCACAAATAATAATCTTTCTTTAGGTTAGCTTTTTGAATACAACCACCACAAAATAAAGACAACCACACGTCAAACAGCAATATTTTTAAGAAGAAGAAGCGATATTTTTAACACTGCTAGTAGAATATCCGAACATTGCCGAGCACCGATTCTACTTTCCCAAGCGTGTTAACGTGATACCAAAATTGTCGATTGTAGAATTATTTTTGTGACGTCAGCATTCTACCATTCTACTGATCGTGATCCCACAGCAGAGATTTTGATCATCGTCATCGACGTATCTTTGGGGTATTGTTATGCATTGAGTATTTAAAATAAAAACATGAAATGTATTTAAAATGAAGAATTTGTGTACGGTAAATGTTTTATTAAGTTGCTCATATTACGTACATATGTTTCAATACATACATATGTTTTTATTACGAATTTTAGATGATGATTTACTTTATTTTTTATGAAATTTTAACCTTCAACGAACACCCACCACTGGCAACCCATTGTTATTTTTGACGTGACCGCCATGTTTCTGGTGACAAACAAACCAAAAACATCTGGGAGCGGATAAAGATACAGTGCGGCTCCCTAATTTGCGCGTGCGTGTCCTCAACTCCAACGTTGCCGTTTCCGAGATAGTTTGAAGGACAAATTACGTTGAGACACAAGAAACGCGTCTAACTTCAATTGTATTTTGTATTTGTCACTGTCACATCTTTGATCGGATTATTGGATATTGGATTTATTTTATTTTTTTATTTTGGATATTTGGATCTAAGTTGGTTATCTAAGTTGGTTATGTATGTCCTGTTTTATTCATTAAAAAGGATTCCTAAATAAAAGTTTATTCTCAGATACAGATTATGCATGGTTTGACCCAAATCAATATGAAACAAGGACATTTATTGAAGCTATAAATATAATTTGTAAATAATTTTAAACTGTTAATTACAAGAATCACATAGACATTCTTTATAATTATTAATTTTTAGACATTTTTGTGTAGAAATAAATATTTTTAGTAGGTATAGATATATAAGATGTAATTTCAATTAATTTGAATGCACAAATATGCTTGTGAAATTGTGGAAAAGCTTAGGATTTGTTAAAATTCTGGATTAAAAAGTACAGTTCAATTCAACAGATATAACATAATATACGTATGGCATTAACAATATAAACAGGTTAATACAATAAAACAAAGGTTTTTGGAATTTTAATCCTTTATTATTTAGATATAGGGCCGATACTTTATGTCCCGGTTAAACCGCCATTAGCTAACCCGGGTTTAATCAGGACAGAAATGTATGCATAACATAGACATAAACACAATTGTACTTATTATTATGATTAGGAGTGCGAAATTGGAAAACCAAGGTGAGGGATAGGAAGCTGATCTGGAACAGGTCAAGACCCACCATGGGTTGCGGAGCCGATGATGATGATATTATGATTATACATCATATTACAACGCAAGAGGCCCAAAGAGGTACTTTTTGTTGGAATTCAACTTTATTATTTTTGTTAAGTGTTATAATACACATGTGGGGTCTTCCTTCATGGGTGGGCCAATTCTCCGAATGCATTAGGGCGATAAACTCTTACCTAAGGTTGCACATGTTACAAGGGATGTGAATGTTAGAACTGTATGTTAGTGTTAGTTCTGCGTTCGATACAGTAGTCTAGAAGAATATCTCGTTGTAGAAACACGTATCTTAATTTCTTTGTATATTGTAATATTACGGTTTTTCGGTTAAAATAAATAGTTTGTTTACTATTATTTGTACCTTTTATTATCTATTAATTCTAATAGGTTCTGGGCTCAGTTACGTTGTTAGCTCACCTGTATTAAGATAATAATTAAAAGTGTACAGTCGCGAAATTTTCGTGTTAACCGAATACATAATGGCGGAGAGTGCGAAATATAACGTCTAAAAGTTGAACGGCAAGAACTATCAATCTTGGAGTTATTTAGTGAAAATGTTACTCATCAATGCTGATCTATGGGAAATTGTTTCGAGTGAGTTACCATTAGAAGCAGATCGAAGCAGTTCTTGGAAAAAACAAAATGATAAGGCTTTGTCAACTATAGCCTTACTTGTTGACGTTAATCAATTAGTGCATATCCGGAACAGGGAATTCGCGCGCGATGCGTGGATAGCGCTAAGGGAGTATCATCAGAAATCAAGTTTGTCTAGTATGGTGTTTTTGTTAAAGCAAATCTGTAGGCTATCGCTAGAGGAGAATGGTGATATGGAAGCACACATTAGTTTATTCCTAGAATCGTTGAATAAACTGGCCGCCTTAGGGGAAGAAATTAAGGACAGGTTCTCAGCAGGAATTTTGCTGGGAAGTCTTCCAGACTCATACAGTTTTTTTATTACAGCGCTGGAAAGTAGGCCATCGAGTGAATTTACTCTAGAATTTGTTACGAGTAAATTAATAGATGAGTACAGGAGACGTCAGGGAGCTTTGGGAAGAAATCAGGAGGAGTCGGTGATGAAGTCAGTATACGAGGGTAACAAAAATAATGGTACTGCAAGGGCAGAAGCAAGGCAGTGTTATTTTTGTAACCGAAAGGGCCATTTTAAACGAGATTGCTTTAAGTACAAAGCGTTTAAAAAGGAAAAGGCCAATAAAGTCACTGAAGGTACTGATGATGCATGTTTTATGGTCAATTCCCACATAACAATTTCATGTTCTTAGTAGATTCATAGAACATACTTTTCAGAAAAAGTATATACTAAGAATATGCGTAATTACCATTGCGAATGTGCATAGCACATACTGAGTATATACTACATTACAGTACTTAAACGTTCTATGTATATACTTAGAATGTACTACCGCACTTCTTTTCAGTATATACTAAGAATATACTTTTTATAACATTCCAAGGACGTGCTATAAACCTTCTATTTATATACTTAGAACGTACTACCGCACATCTTTTTAGTTTATACTAAGAACGTACTTTTTAGAATATTCCAAGGAAGTGCTATAAACCTTCTATTTATATACTTAGAACGTACTACTACTGCAAATCTTTGTATTAGAAGAATATATTTTTAAGGATATTCTAAGAAAGTGCTATATTGCTCAGAAGTATGTTTTCAGCATCACCTAATCTCATCTTAGGTTCTACTGGTTCTACCAAATACCTATTATATTTACATATTTTAATGGCAAATGAGAATGTAGTTAGTACCTACATTCTGCAATATTACTTAAAAAGTAAGTACAGATTTATAAATTTTAGTTATCTATATAAACTATTATATTATAATATTTAGCTAAACTAAACTATGTATGAGTAACTAAAATTTATATACTTATATGTAGGTACTTACTTATATGTATTTATTAAATAATATTGAGTTATCAAAATAGATTATACCTATTGGTCCAAGAGCTGTGAGACATTTTTGAGTAGGTATTTTAGGCAACCTGAAAATTTTTCAGGTGACTCTTCTATAATAGCCTAATACAAAAATGCCGGTCTGGCTGGAGGGTAGCGGTTATTTTCCCCAAAAATCCCCCCAAAAGTTAAAAAAAAGGGTAAAAATTGTTATTGCAAAAAATATCATTGACGTGACTTTAAAGTAAATTTAAATATTCAAATATAAAGAAAATAAACAGGCCAGGCGATTTGAGGGCGATTTTAACTCTGCAAGATACTTGCATGGGCGCCCCAGGATTATTTTCGGGGGATGCATCTGAACTTTAGAAGATTTCATCTGAATCTGTACATACTATTAACGAGTATAAAATATACAAATATACACGCAAAGCTATGTACATTCCTTCCGGACAGGGAAGTATAATGATTATTTTGACAGGGTATTTTTTAATATTAAAAATAAATATTCTAAAAAAGACAGGTTTTTTTTTGGTGAAATTTTCCAGCTGCCATGTGATCAAACAAATTACGCGTACATATAAATAAAAAGCGCTATAGGTAAGCAGCAGTGTGAGACAGAGCGTATACCGATAGCTGTTTGTGTCCTCTGTTGTACCTGAGCGAGTTCGTTCACTCGAGAAAAATCACGTGACCTGGCGATCCCATGTTGTTGGGCCTCGAAACGTTAGAGTAATTGTTATATATTATAGTTTTTTAAGTAACTTTTTCTTAATTAAAGGAAAATAATACGTACTATGCAATAGATTTTGCAAATATGATAGAAAAAGACAGATTTATTATTATCAATATATAGGTAGAAAAGTATAAAAGTATAAACTAAATTAATTCTGTGTCCGAATCTTGTACTTCATCTTCAAACTCCTCATCTGAGCTTAAATATTCACTGTCTTCTTCTTCGTCAGACTCCCCTCGAGACTCAGATTCCTCTTCATCATGATCTGTAAATAGTTGTAATATGTATTTAGAATTAATTAAAAATTAATTAGCGATAATTTAATTGAATTACTACGTATTCTCTGTCCTTTTATACGGAGTCGAAGCCTGGACAATCACGGGCGCATCTGAAGAAAGACTTGCCATTGTTGACATGTGCTGTTATTGAATAATGTAAAAAATATCATGAACACAACACGTAACAAACACGGAAACATTAAGAAAGATGAAAAAGGCAAAAGAAATACTCAACACTATAAAGGAAAGAAAAATAAGCCAAAATAAATATTCATTCTCTTCTTCTTCGTCAGACTCCCCTCGAGACTCAGATTCCTCTTCTACCTGATCTGTAAATATTTGTAAATATGTATTTAGAATTAATTAAAAAATAATTAGTGATTAATTAATTGAGTTGCTACGTATTATTACTTATATAACTAATACTTAATACTTTCTCTTATATTATAAATTACATCACGTTTTTTATTTCTTAGTATATGACCAAAGTAGCTCATTTTTCTTTCCTTCATAGTGTTGAGTATTTGTTTTGCCTTTTTTTATATTTCTTAAGGGGGGGATGGTTTGAAATATTTAATTTTTTTATTACTTCAAATAAAAGTGCATACTTTCAACAATACTCTATGAAATTTTCAAAATAATCGGAGTAAAATTATCAGAGACACAGGGTGTTGAATATCCCTATCTTCGACTCGCGTTGCCGCGGCTTCGCGCCAGCACGCTTGAGCGTAGTGAGAAACGTTAAACAACTGTTCGCCTTCTCTTTTGTAGATTACTCCGCAATTTAAAAAACATATTCCAATGTTCATAAATTTACGATTTGGCAGACAAATCAGAAGATGAAGATGCAGTTGTCAAAAGTTAAAACGCATTTTTCTCAAAACTGCTTTTTCAAATGCGGTGGACATTGTAACTGAAAAACTACTCGACCGATCTACCTGAAATTTTGCATAGATTTTCTTTAGACATTTCGTGAGGTAATAACGTCGAGATATTTTTCATTTTTTGCTTATTTTTTGTTCAACAATATTATATCTGTTGGTTTTCACAAAATTTTTATCAAAAATTTAGTATTTTTGACTTCTGAGTATCCCAAAAATTCAAAAATCGCTAAAAATAAAAAAACTCGACGTTGTTACCTCGTGAAACTCATAAGCTAATTAAATATTTTTGAATTTTTTGTTTCGTATGATCCAGTGATGAGTCCAGTGATGTCCTCCGCAAAATTCATTATTTTTGAGCTGCCTGCCAAAATTTGTCGCCCATGGCTTATTTTTCAATATTTTGGATTTAATTTTTTCTTAAATATTCTTTGAATTGTACTTAATATGTTTATTTAATTCAAAAATAAAATAATTCTACCATAGCTTCGAAAAAAATCACAAAAATGTGCTTGGTATGTTGATTTCAAATCATACCCACCCCTTAATGTTTCCGTGTTTGTTACGTGTTGCGTCCATGATATTTTTTACATTATTCGATAACACCACATCTCGACAATGGCAAGTCTATCTTCAGATGCGACCGTGATTGTCCAGGCTTCGACTCCCTATAAAAGGAGAGAGAATACGTAGCAACTCAATTAATTTTTCAGTAATTAATTTTTATTTAATTCTAAATACATATTACAACTATTTACAGATCATATAGAAGATGAATCTGAGTCTCGAGGGGAGTCTGACGAAGAAGAAGACAGTGAATATTTAAGCTCAGATGAGGAGTTTGAAGAAGAAGTACAAGATTCGGACACAGAATTAATTTAGTTTACACTTTTATACTTTTCTACCTACATCTTTATAATAATAAATCTGTCTTTTTCTATCATATTTGCAAAATCTATTGTATAGTACGTATTATTTTCCTTTAATTAAGAAAAAGTTACTTAAAAAACTATAATATATAATAATTACTCTGACGTTTCGAGGCACAACAATATGGGATCGCCAGGTCACGTGATTTTTCTCGAGCGAACGGACTCGCCCAGGTACAACAGAGGACGCAAACAGCTATCGGTATACGCTCTTTCTCACACTCCTGTTTACCTATAGCGCTTTTCATTTATATGCACGCGTAATTTGTTCGATCACATGGCAGTTGGAAAATTTCACCAAAAAAAAACCTGTCTTTTTTAGAATATTTATTTTTAAAATTAAAAAATACCCTGTCAAAATAACAATTGCACCTCCCTGTGCGGAAGGAATGTACATAGCTTTGCATGTATAGTTGTATATTTTATACTCGTTAGTAGTATGTACAGATTCAGATGAAATCTTCTGAAGTTCAGATTCATCCCCTGAAAATAATCCTGGGGCGCCCATGCAAGTATCTTGCAGAGTTAAAATCGCCCTCAAATCGCCTGGCCTGTTTATTTTCTTTATATTTGAATATTTAAATTTACTTTAAAGTCACGTCAATGATATTTTTTGTAATAATAATTTTTACCCTTTTTTTAAATTTGGTGGGGATTTTTGGGGAAAATAACCGCTACCCTCCAGCCAGACCGGCATTTTTGTATTAGGCTATCACAGAAGAGTCACCTGAAAAATTTTCAGGTTGCCTAAAATACCTACTCAAAAATGTCTCACAGCTCGTATACTATATTTTGAAGCACCGCAAACAAAATAAAGGAGAATATGTATGCTCTTTAGTCCTAGTACTTTATCATTGGTCTTCATCCTTAACACTTCATAGATACAATAAATACTAGTAATGTCTATTTTGGATTTCATATTTTACCGTTGTTCAGGTAAGAAATGGTCAGAATAAGACAAGACGGACGGGGTTAGAGGGATGGGGGATATGTATTGTGGAATAACATCGGTGCAGAGCGGTGGTTATAGTGTTGCCAAACCGAGGGAAATTTCACTTTTTGCGGGAATTTTCAACATAAAAGGTGATAAAGGGAAAAGTTAACTCAAAAGGGAATTTTTGTTCCAGTCCAAATTGTAAGATATTAAAAAAAATCAAAATATTTGAAAATAATTAAACATATCTTCTCAGATTTTGTAAACAGGAGGGATTTTTTTTATAAAAGTAAGAATTTTTAAGGTTGACGGAAAAATCTTACTCGACGGTTGGCAACACCAAAGCCGTGGGTTTTGGCCATAGATAAGGGGGTGGTTTATTGGCATGCTTTGGTTCTGGAATGGCCCGTATTGAATTGAATGTACCTAAATTCAAATTCCAACGATGTAATGGTAAATGGTAAAGTTATTTCAATTATGAAAACGAATTTTTAATAATAAACGTTAATACAATTAATGTTTAAACTTTTTTACCATACAACAATTTTGAAATGAAATTCGTCCAATACTACCTACATACATAAATTTTATTAATTATTCTAAAATATAACGAAGTTGATAATCTATAAGGCTAATATTATTCATACTTCCTATACATACATATTATTTTTAAGATATTTTAAAAGTATCTACTTATAAGTATGTGTTAAGAATGTACTTATAAGTATGTGCTAAGAATATTCGATAAAGGTATATTCTAAGAATAGTATCTACTTATAAGTATGTGTTAAGAATGTACTTATAAGTATGTGCTAAGAATATTCGATAAAGGTATATTCTAAGAATAACTTTTACGAATATTCCGAGTTACTACGTACACGAATGTACTCAGTATATTCGGTACGAGAATATACTTTAAAGTATATGCAAAGAACATGAAATTTAGAATGTTTTTTAAGGTACATGCTATGCTTGTACTACGCATATACTAAAAAGAATATACTTCGACGAATGTTGGTAGTATATGCTTAGAACATGATACGAACATCATTGTTATGTGGGTTATAGCTCAAGGGACGGAAAAAGGGATTCTGCTTCGTGGTATGTGGACTCAGGAGCTTCGAGCCACATGGTTAATTACAAAGGATTCTATACCCAATTTGACGGTAGCAGAAAAGGCGTTGTAAGTTTGGCGGAGAAAGGGCAATACTCCGAGGTTCAGGGTATAGGAACAGGACTTATTGAGTGCGTGACTGGATCGGGAGTGGAAAATTTAAAAATCGACGAAGTGTTGTATGTGCCGGGATTAGACTCAAATCTGCTTTCGGTGAAAAAGCTAACAAGTGCGGGACATAATGTGCAATTCGATAAAAACGAGTGTAAAATCGCTTTACACGGAAAAGTCGTCGCGAGTGCGGTGCCTTCACCGGACTTATACAAACTTTCAACTGTGGACCATGGATTGAGTGCTGTGGAGCACTCCAGCAACTGTCAACATGCATGGCATAGACGGTTTGGACACAGGGACATGGATGCAGTCAAACACTTAATGGAAAAGAAAATGGCAGTCGGGATTGATATGACAGACTGTAGGATTAGGGAAACTTGTGAATGCTGTATGAAAGGTAAAATTTTACGTAAGAGTTTTCCAAAATTTTCTCATAGCAATACATTTAATATTCTTGACTTATTACATTCGGATATTTGCGGGCCCATGAAGACTGTTACTCCAGGGGGTAAACGTTATATTTTGACTTTAATTGATGATTTTTCTAGATATACAACTATATATTTATTAAATCATAAAAATGAAGCGGTAAAATGTATAAAAGAGTTTATAGAATTTGCGAGTAATCAGTTAGGTAGGGTTCCAAAAGTAATTAGGTCGGATAGGGGTGGCGAGTACGTAAATAATAATTTAAGGGAATTTTTAAAGGGTAAAGGTATAAAAATTCAATATACAGCGGGGTACTCTCCAGAACAAAACGGGGTTGCAGAAAGAAAGAATCGATCTCTAGTTGAAATGGCTAGGTGCATGTTAATCGATGCGGGTTTAGCAAAGAAATTTTGGGGGGAAGCGATAGTGACAGCCAATTATTTGCAAAATCGATTACCTACTAAGTCGAAAGAAAAAACGCCCTATGAATTGTGGCATAAAGTAACACCGAATGTGTCGAATTTGCAAATATTTGGGTCTACGGTTTATAGCCACATTCCCAAAGAAAAAATGAAGGATAAATTTGAACCAAAAGGTGAGTCACTGATATTTGTAGGTTACTCTGATGAATCAAAAGCGTATAGATTGTTAAATGTAGATACAGAACGTATTACAATTAGCCGTAGTGTGGTGTTTTCCAAGAGAAATATATGCGTCGAGAAAAGGGAGGCAAAAAGTGAGGAAATATCCATTGGGTCCATGATGGAACGGGAAAAAATAGAGCCAAACGACGTAGAAGACAGAGGTTGCAAATTTTGAAAACACGGAGGAAATAAAAAATTCTACGGACACATCTAACACGTATGAGAGCTTAAGTTGGGAAGAATCCCATGACGATGACGGTGATTCTAACTATCAATTAGATACAGATCTCGATATAGAGAATTCAGGTGATCGTAGATCTAGCAGAATAAATAAAGGTATTCCACCTGAGCGCTACATAGCAAAGTTGACAGAACTCGAAGAAGTAGAACCTATAAACTTTAAAGAAGCGCTTAAAAGAAGTGATAGTGAAAAATGGAAGCAAGCTATGGAAGAGGAAATCACGTCATTAAGGAAAAATAAAACTTGGGATTTAATACAAGCACCAAAGGGAAAGAATATAGTCTCATGTAAATGGGTATTCAAGTTAAAAACAGGCGAAGATCAAAGCTCGAAGAAGTACAAAGCACGGCTGGTAGCAAGGGGTTTTTGCCAAAAGTTCGGCGTAGACTACGATGAAGTGTTCGCTCCGGTTGCGCGGCAAGCTACTCTTCGAATTTTATTGACAGAGGCATGGAGAAAAAATCTCATAGTAAGGCATATAGATGCAAAAACAGCCTTTCTAAATGGAGAACTGTCAGAAGAAATTTTTATGAAACAGCCTGAGGGATTTGAAGAAAAGGATACAAGTTGTGTTTGCAAATTAAATAAAAGTTTATATGGTTTGAAACAATCTGCCAGAACTTGGAACAAAAAGCTTGATGAAGTTTTATCTAAAGAGAATTTTTGTAAAAGCAATATTGATACATGTTTATATATCAAGGTAATAAATAATGAAAGGGTTTACGTACTTATATACGTGGATGACATTTTAATAGCAGCAAAGGATACACAGGTAATTGATACATTTGAAGAGAATCTAAAATGTAATTTTGAAATAACGAGTTTGGGATTATTACAAAATTATCTAGGTATGAAGACTGAAAGGTGCGATCAAGGGATATATAAGTAGTTTAAATCAAGCCAGTTATATTGACAAATTGCTGAACAAGTTTAAGATGAAAGATGCAAAAGAGTCCAATATACCGCTGGATGTTGGATACTATAAGCTTAGCAGAGAGAAGCCGATGAAAAACAGTGAAATATACCAACAACTGATTGGTGGTTTATTATATATTGCGGTAAATACTAGACCGGATATATTGGCAAGCGTCACCATACTAAGTCAACAGAATAAAAATCCAAAAGAAGTAGATTGGAACGAAGCAAAGAGGGTGTTAAGATATTTAAAGAAAACTAAATATAAAAAGCTTATTTTAGGACAAGAAGGAACAGATAATGCATTATACGGCTATGCAGACGCTGACTGGGCAGAAGACAAGGGGAACAGAAAATCCAATAGCGGGTATATATTTTTATTACGGGGTTCGCCTATAAATTGGGGATGTAGAAAACAGAATTGCGTGTCTCTATCATCAACTGAAGCAGAGTACATAGCATTGGCTGAAGGCTGTCAGGAAGCAATTTGGTTAAAACAGGTTATAAAGGAATTTGTGGGTTTAGAGCCGGAAATAGTTATATACGAAGACAATCAAAGCTGTCTAAAACTTTTAGGAAATCACAAATTCAGTAATCGGACAAAACATATCGATACAAAGTACCATTTCGTAAAAGAATTGCATGAAAAAGGGGTTGTTAACTTTAAGTATTGTCCTACCGAGGATATGATAGCTGATATGTTGACTAAGCCGCTGAATAGGGTTAAGTTAGAGTACTTAAGTAGTAAAGGGGGTCTGTTTGACTAATTCAAAAATAATTTTAGTTGCGAGGGGATGTTGGAATTCAACTTTATTATTTTTGTTAAGTGTTATAATACACATGTGGGGTCTTCCTTCATGGGTGGGCCAATTCTCCGAATGCATTAGGGCGATAAACTCTTACCTAAGGTTGCACATGTTACAAGGGATGTGAATGTCAGAACTGTATGTTAGTGTTAGTTCTGCGTTCGATACAGTAGTCTAGAAGAATATCTCGTTGTAGAAACACGTATCTTAATTTCTTTGTATATTGTAATATTACGGTTTTTCGGTTAAAATAAATAGTTTGTTTACTATTATTTGTACCTGTTATTATCTGATATTTCTAATACTTTTCTGTCCCGATTAGCTAACCGAGGTTTAACGGGGACATAAGTCCCATAATCTATAAAGTTTTGAGCCAAAAGTATGTATTACACTTTCATTTTCATGTCATCAGCATTTGTTTATTTAAACATACTGTCAAAAAAATTAATAAAAAAAACACCATAAAATTAATTTTTCTATTATTATTTTTGTCCTTTAAAATAACTTCCTTGTTCATACATTTTTCCTAATTGTGGAAGGCCTTTTAACAGAATGAGATATAAAATAAATTTTAAAGGATACTCAAAATCAAACACCAATATCATGTATTTATAAATTGCTAATAATAAAATACTTAAAATCAAATCAGTCACCAATATAATATACCTATTTATTTATAAATTTATTAACAAACTGCAGTCCAATAAAAATAAAATTATCAACATTATACCACATAACAATGATTTTCCTTTCATGTTCGAAGCATACACTACCAACATTCGTCGGAATATATTCTTTTTAGTATGTGTGTAGTAGAAGCATAGCATGTACTATAAAAACATTCTAAATTTCATGTTTTTTGCATATACTTCGAAGAATATTCTCGGACCAAATATACTGAGCACATTCATGTATGTAGTTACTTAGAATATTCGTAAAAGTTTATTCTTGGAATAAACCTTTTAGGCTATTGATTATGTTCAAAATAAGAGAACAAAAAGGAACTACAACGTTAACGGGATTTTATTGTCTCATATCTGTCTCTAAATTAGAAAAAAACATGGAGTGCTACCATTGAAATGAGTGAGTTTTTGAGAAAGGGGTGAATTAGTCCCTAGTCACAGGGCGAATTAGGGTGAGTTCTATGCACTTTTGATATAAACACATCTACAGGAAAATTTTTCCAGGTTAAATTTACTATCCAAACATCACATTTTAAAGTCAAAAATATTTTTTTTTACAAAAATAATATATTCAAAATAAAAGCAAGAAAAAAACACGAAAGAAAGCAATTTTGTTTTTAGCCCCATAACTATTTTCCACAGGGATATAGGTATAGGCATTGCTTTAGCGAAAAATAACTTCCATCCTTCCTCTTTAAAATGAAGTTTGGTAAAATTCTCTAAGATTTATAGTTTCCGAAATAGGATTTTTCTAAGTTTGCCGCTCACAGCATTTTTGGGCAATTTTCCCCATTATTTCGCAAACATTGTTCTGTAACTATTTCGTGCGCATTTCTATGTATATGCAATAGTAGAAAGAGAAATTAATTACCTTTAAAATAGTCTATTGTATAAGGTTATTTATACAGCTCTTTCTAAGGAAGTTATGCTTTTTCAAATTTCTCATTATGACTTTTTTTCTTGTACGTTTAAGTATATACATTGTGGAATAAAAAAGCTTATTTTCTTTACTTTAAAATGGTGTATTGCAAAAAATTCTAGGACAATTTTTAAACACGATATCCGTAGGATATCCAAGAGTATCCGTAATTTGAGAAAAATTTTAAATTTTTTTTATTTTTTTCAATTAGAAAAATATGATTGCGTATTATATCATAATTTTTTTTTTCATAAAGTTAATAAAAAAGTTTTCCATGGGGTTCCAAACTTGTTTAAAAATAGTCCCAGAATTTTTTACGATACACCATTTTAAAGTAAATAAAATAAGCTTTCTTTTTTATTAGACAATAATATACCTACCAATTATATACCTACATATACAATAAAAAAAGTTATAATGAGAAATTTAAAAATAATCGTAAAATATATCAAAAATCATTAAAAGTATAAAACTTTTTAAAGGTAATTGACCTTTTTTCCTATTAAATGTAACATTGCATATACCTAAAGCTACGTAGAAAAAAGTTACAGAACAATGTTTGAGAAGTAACAAGGAAAATGGGCCAAAATCGCTGTGAGTGGCGAACTTTGAAAAATCATATTTGGGAAATCATAAATCATAGAGACCTCTACTAAAGGTCATTTTAAAGAGTAAGGATTGAAGTTTTTTTTCTTGCTTTTCTTTTGAATATATTTTTGTAAAAAAAAATATTTTTAACTTTAAAATGTAATGTTTCGATAGTAAATTTAACCTGGAACAATTTTCCTGCAGATGTGTTTGTACCAAAAGTGCATAGAACTCACCCTAATTCGTCCTGTGCCTAGGGATTAATTCACCCCTTTCTCAAAAACTCGCCCCTTTAAATGGTAGCACTCCGCAGGTTTTTCATATTTAAAAGTCCATTGACTATATGAAACAATAAAACCCTGTTAACGTTGTAGTTCCTTTCTAAAATACATAATCAATAGTCTATTTATCGAATATTGAATATCGAATCTACCAAGAACATGAAATTGTTATGTGGGAACCATTTAGGCTTGAGTTAAATGGAGAATAATCTTTTAAAACAAACACACACACACACAACATTTAGTTACACTAGATTTGCTCCTGGTTGAAAATGTAGGTACTGCCACAGCTTGTTCGATTAAATAACAGCATCCTCCTTTTCCAGTATTTCAATGTTTTCTCTATTAACAACTGCAATATTATGTAAAAGTGTACAAGCTGATATTATTCTTCAAACAAAAGGTAACTTGCATCTCATTTCACATACTAATATGGGGAATCTTTTCTGCATAAAATACCAAATATTCTTTCTATAACAATTCTTGAGGCAATTTGTGATTGATTATACAGCACTTCAACTACTGTCTGACTGAAGATTCTGCAATGGTGTCATTTTATATACCCATAATATGCAAAAGTATTTAAAAACTTCTAAACCTAAAATAGCACTTCCATATTGTATGATGGTTATGTTGTTCTTTAACTGACAAAATAATTAAATTCAACGTTTTACTCTTTTCAATGATCTTATATTTTCTTAATACCCTTTTACAGGTACAGGTAAAACCTTAGGATAAAACAAAATAGAATTTTATTTTTATAGGTTATTTTTACTTTACAAAAATATTATGTCATTTGTCAAAATAAAAGATTCCTTGCAAGGAGCTAGCATGGAGCAATGGAGCTAGCATTTTGAATTTCCCGGCGATGTCAATGTGTAAACAACATGACAACGTTGTAAATATTTTGACGCATGCGCAAAGTAGGGAGCCGCACTGTGTTGTGTTTGTGTATCTTTATTCTTTTTTAGGCGCTCCTTACTGGCTTCACTTTTGGAACGTGTGTTTTAAATGAGTGTTACCCTTGTCTAAGCCATTTTCCTTTTCCATAACCATAATACTCCATAATATAATTTGCATTTGATTATTTTATTATTTCATTCCACTCCCATTCGTCGATGGATTGAGGATTGAGGGATTGAGTTCGTCATTTTCAGCCACGGCATAAAGGGGTGTATTTGTATGTAGTTTGAAATAATTTATATTTTAACTATGGAATTTAAAGCTGAAGTTAAGGAAGAGTTTGTTTTTGTTGAATGTAACCAAATAGATATAGAGAGCCAGCCTCAGCCATCCACATCAATATCAATAAAACAAGAACACAAAAATGAACCAGAAGAATGGAACTCAGGTAAGATAAGTAATAAAAAGATAAAAACAATTTTACCTAATATATAATAATTGGTTTGTATTAGCAATGGAAGTAAAACCTGAAATTAAAAAAGAATTTGATCAAATTGACCAAGGATATATAGAGCCTCTGCTATTAACATCCATAGAACTTGGAGACTTAAAGAAAGAACTAAATGAAGATAAATCAGGTAAGACAATTTATAAAAATTAGTGTTAAACTTCTTCTTAAAGTACTTACTCTCTTCTCAATGTAGGTTTGGCTACTACAATTGCAAACTCTTCTCTGTCTTTAGCTATTCAAAATTTAGCCACCTCCATTGTTAGATGTTTCTTATCCACAATAGTCTTTTCCTTTCTAGTCTCTCTTTCCCTCAATCTTTCCTTTCACTCTTAGTTGAGGATATTGCTATTTATTATTTCTCAGTATGTGGCCTAGGTATGATGTTTTTCTAACTTTCATCTCATTCTTTGCCTATTTTAAGCAGTCCATAAAACTTTGAGGATTCTCCAGTAGATCCACATTTCAAAGGCCTCCAATTTATTGATGGTTGATGTTTTAAAGGTCCACATCTTAACTGCATAGAGAAGAGTTGACCAGATGTAGAATTTTAATAAACGTAGTGAAATTAAGTTTTATTCAAAAATCACATAGCAGTCTCTTGATTTTTTCAAAAGGTTTTCTGGACTGTTCTATCCTCGATTTTATATCTAGATCAGTACCTGGCATGCTGGATCTATTGATCCAACATCCCAGGTACTTAAAAATCTCGTTAAAAATCTATTGACCTATTCAAAAATGTGCCTGTTTATTGTGCAAGGTTGAGTTTTAGCTGTGGTCATTGAATAGTTTACACCCTTTAACGACATTCTACACCTTCGTTGCGGGGTATGCCTCTCAGAGGAAAGGGGGGAAACTTATATGCAAGCGAAAGTTGGTAACAATGCAGTATTTTCACTTTTATTTAATAATGGTACAGTAAACAATCCTCATTTTTTAATATGTTATTCCTTACAAAAAAACCTTTAATTTAAGCACAAATAATTAAAAATCTTAAATTTGGGTCAAAAGTTATTAATTTTTTAAGAAATCCCATAAGAGCCCATGTTAAAACTTAACTTTGACATTAAGGCCCAATTGTTCAATTGGAGATTATCTTCAGATTAAAAATAATCTTCAATTAAATGTAATAATATTGCGTTGTTCAATACAAGTTTAACACTTAACCGTCTGTTAACCAGAGATTATCTTAATCGCCCAAAAACGAAGGATTAACGGTGTTACCTAGAGATTTGTAACCTTATTTTCTTGTTTTAAATTAAATATTGTCAAGAAAATTCCAGATTAAAACAACCATAGTTATTGCACTATAATATATTGTGTTGTTATTGCTACTTTTAAATCGTAGATAAGATTTAAAATAATCTATTATAATTTAGCGTCTACATATAATTAAGGCTATTGCTAATAATGGTGTCTTTGATTTTGAAGATGGAGATATCACAGAAGACGAATAGTTCTTAGTTGTTGTTAATATAATTTTTTCCTCTACGAAAAAATCCTGTTTTTCGAGTAAAAGAAAACTATTTTCATAAGTGGTCAGATAATGAGTTTTTGAATAGATTTCATGTACCCAAGGAAACAGTTTTTATAATTGTTGATCGTATAAGAGACAGATAGCTCATCCTACAAATAGGTAAAATATTTTTATAATAGTTAAATATATAGGGTGTCCCAAAAGTAGTGGAACGGTCAAATATTTCACGAACTAAACATCGGATCGAAAAACTGAATAATACGTGTTCAATCATTTTCAAAAATCTATCCAACGACACCAAACATCAACCCCCACTACACCCCCTAGAGGTGGGGTGGGGGGTAACTTTAAAATCTTTCAATATATTTGCAAGAAAATATCTAAAAAATTATTTTTCTTTAATAGAATTAGCAAAGATCTATCATCATTTTCAAGGATCACTGTATTTAGAAGTATAATTCAGCCCCATTTTGACTACTGTTCAAGTGCTTTATATTTAGGTGATAAAGGATCAATTCAATCATTGCAAATTTTGTATAACAGAGGTATGAGAACAATTCTTCGATGCAATCGCTACACACCAATTGAGATGATGTACTCTACTTTAGGTTGGTTTTCAGTTCAACAAAGGCTTTACTACCTTACTATGGTTTTCATTTTTAAATTAAAAAAAGGAATGCTGCCTGCATATTTTAATGAATATGTTACATTGAGGGGTCACGTTCATTCATATACCATGAGAAATATTGAAGATTTTGATATTCAAAAAACTAATAAACATAGCACAATGACATCCCTGTTTTACAAATGTATGAATGAATTTAACCATCTTCCCCCCAGTGTTAAGGATGCACTGACAGTTCAAATTTTTAAAAAATTACTGAAGACATATATTTTACCTAGATAAAAAAAAATAATTTTTAATAAATCTGTATGTGTTGTATAATATTGCATGTATTGTATATTGTATGTTACATTTAAATAAGCAAATTCATATTTAAATATTGTTAGTAGGATTTCTATTTCAATAAAGAATTTCAAATTTCATCTCAAATGGAAACCCCTAGTTTTTCTTGCAGATTTGGATTCGTTACGTAAAAGTAAGTAACTTTTATTCAAGACATTTTTTCGAACTGTGGATAGATGGCGCTATAATTGGGAAAAACGATTTATCCTGATACCATAGGTAAATTATAGAAACCGTCTAATATCTCGAGGAATACACTTCCAAATGAGAAACCAAAAAACAAGTTTTTAATATTTGTCGAAAACCTATCGATAAACACCAAAAATAACCCTCCAACCCACCCCCTGTAGAAGGGGTGGGGGGTAAATTTAAAATCTTAAATAGCAACCCACACTTTTTATTGCAGATTCGAATTCGCCATGAAAAATTAAGCAACATTTATTCGAAACATTTTTTAAAATTGCTGATAGATGGCACTAATAAATCGTATTTTTCCAATTAAAGCGACATCTATCAACAATTCTAAAAAATGTTTCGAATAAATGTTGCTTAATTTTTCATGACGAATTCGAATCTGTAATAAAAAGTGGGGGTTGCTATTTAGGATTTTACAGTTACCCCCCACCCCACCTCCAGGGGGTGGGTTGGAGGGTCATGTTTAGTGTTATTCGATAGGTTTTCGAAAAGTATTACAAACCTTTTTTTTTGGTTTCTCATTTGGAAGTGTATTTCTCGAGATATTAGACCGTTTCTATAATTTACCTATGGTATCAGGATAAATCGTTTTTCTCAATTATGGCGCCATCTATCCACAGTTCGAAAAAATGTCTTGAATAAAAGTTGCTTACTTTTACGCAACGAATCCAAATCTGCAAGAAAAACTAGGGGTTTCTATTTGAGATTTTAAAGTTACCCTCCACCCCACCTCTAGGGGGTGTACTGGGGTTGGTGTTTGGTGTCATTGGATAGATTTTTGAAAATGATTGAAAACATATTTTTCAGTTTTTTGATCCGATGTTTAGTTCGCGAAATATTCAACCGTTCCACTACTTTTGGGACACCCTGTATAAAATTACCAGTAAAAACCCGATTTCAGGACAAACTAGTTTTTCCTATTGGGCTATTTTTTCCCAGATTTTCATTTTCTCGTAATTTGTAACTGCATCACTTTCTTATTCTCGAGAATATGTTTATATTTTTTAACAAAATATATTAATATTTCTTCTTCATCAACCGTAAAGCTCGTAGTTCTATTTTTTTTATGATTTTTATTATATTTTTTGAAATTTAAATTTAAAACATGAAAATAATCACTGACATGGGGGCGTCACTGCGTCAAAAGTCATGAACACCATCGTTTATACCACAGAACACATTTTTCGGTACAATTTTCATGATAAAATTTGTTCCAAGCCGTTAATTAATAACTGGCAACATTGTCACTGCTTCAGTATTTGGGTTTAATAAATCCGAAAGTTAACCTGCATTGAACAACTTAATTAGAAATAATCTTCGAATTAAATTTAATCATGGTTTACTTAATCCATGAGTAACCATTGATTGAACAACTGGCCCTTAATATTAATTAAAAGGCACGGTAAAACAATTTTTAAAAAATCAAGTCTTAGTTTTTTGAAGTAAACTATAACATACTAAAATTTCATGCAAATCCTTAATTATTTGCCGAAGGTGTAGAACGTATATCCAGTGGAAATTTTTTGAATATTTACCTCATTTAAACACCTTTACCTTTTATGTCAAAGTGGCAGGCCCAGAATAGGTTGATTAAAATTAAAAATAATGAAATGTGTTATACAAAATATAACAAAATGGAATAGAATATTTTTTTAGAATAAGAAATACATTACAATAGAAACAATTTTTTTTTGAATATAATTGAGTTAAAATTATTGAGTTTGGCACTTGGTTTTACCTGTCATTCAAATGTCTATAGGCATTTTGGACACGTTTAATAGTACTCTGGGCTAATTAGCAAAATTCATGGAAAAGTTATTTACAATCGAATTATAAGATCCTATATATTAATAATATAGGTATGCAAAGTCCGCAGATAGTGTGCTACTTTTTTTATAAACAAAATGGCGCCGACAAATCGTATTTTTTTCAATTATTGCTCTATAACTCCGAAGATTTTAACTTTACAACAAAAACACCCAAATAAAAATTCACCGCAATTAAATTCTGCATAGAGATATGTTTTTCACGATTTGCTCCGACGAAAATTTTCCTCGGAAAATGCGGGTTTTCCTAACAAAAACTCTATTTTTCAAATAAAGTTTTAGGTAAGTAATTATTAATCAATAATTAAAAATAGTGACATCAAAGCTTTCTTAATCAAGTATATTCAAATGGGAAATAAGCCACAATTTTACCTAAAAATGATTTTATTAACGTTTCGACGCCCAAGTCGGGTGTCGTTGTCAAAATACAAAATAATACTAAATAAACAAAAATGTTGTTGCTTAGTAAAAAATTCTTGTAATAATTTAGTTAATCTGACTCATTTATATCGGCAATTCAGACACGTATTATACATTTTAAAGTAGACGACTTTAAAATGATATTGCCAATATTGATGAGTTGCGTTCCTGGGACGACTTTACTAAAAGATAGTTCATTCGATTACATGAAATCAATCCCAACTCAAGAATATCCGCCACAAAAAATCATAGCATGTGATCTGTCTTTAAAAAGACAACCAAATGCAACGGTGGCACTGAAATTCTCGCGTTAGAGATTCCATAGTAAATCACGAGGGAAAACCAGGAAAAAACCTCGTGATACTATCCCGACGTCGTAAGTATTTGGGTTTACATTTAGTTTACTCTCAAAACTAATACCAAATTCTGACTTGATATTTTAAATTTTAAATAATACTAAAATACTAAATATGTACTAACTCGATATGTTACTGATTTACCAATTGTGGTATTTTCTTTCTATTGACTTCCTCCTTTAATATGGGTAACCACATCCTACTGCATTCTACCGAGGAATTTGCGACACAATTGGTTTCATTTAGCATAATTAGAGCCGCTTCTTTGATTTTTCTCTTTTTACTATCTGCTTCTTTTAGGACTATACTTGAATCTCTCCACTGAACTCTATGTTCATTATCCCATGCGTGTTGACATATTTGAGATCTATCAAATTCTCTATTTTTTATATAAGACTGATGTTCATTTACTCTAACGTCTAATGGTCTTGACGTTTCACCTATATAATTATAATATATTACGATGTCGGGATAGTATCACGAGGTTTTTTTCCTGGTTTTCCCTCGTGATTTACTATGGAATCTCTAACGCGAGAATTTCAGTGCCACCGTTGCATTTGGTTGTCTTTTTAAAGACAGATCACATGCTATGATTTTTTGTGGCGGATATTCTTGAGTTGGGATTGATTTCATGTAATCGAATGAACTATCTTTTAGTAAAGTCGTCCCAGGAACTCAACTCATTAATATTGGCAATATCGTCTACTTTAAAATGTATAATACGTGTCTGAATTGCCGATATAAATGAGTCAGATTAAATAAATTATTAGAAGAATTTTTTACTAAGCAACAACATTTTTGTTTATTTAGTATTATTTTGTATTTTGACAACGACACCCGACTTGGGCGTCGAAACGTTAATAAAATCATTTTTAGGTAAAATTTTGGCTTATTTCCCATTTGAATATACATACTTGATTATAAAAATGCCACAATAAAATAGCTTCAGAACAACACAAAGCTTTCTTGGTATAGATTGTAATTCCAGAAGCCGGTGAAAATTAAACGAATATTTTAGCAACAATTCAATTGTTAATTAACAATTTATGATCGCAATAAAAACCAAAATAATCATGATACAATGATCAAACTTATAAAGATTATAAAGATGAGATGCTTATTTAATATTTTATCGACAAAATATAAATTTTTCTTTTTTTTTAATTATCTTTAAATTTTGAAAAAAAATAGTTATAATACGCTGGTCTAATTAGTAAAGTACAAAGAAAGGTTATTTACCATCAATTTTATTGCTGTAATCGAATTATAAGATCCTATATATTATTAATATAGGTATGCAAAGTCCGCAGATAGTGTGTTACTTTTTTTATAAACAAAATGGCGCCGACAAATCGTATTTTTTCAATTATTGCTCTACAACTCCGAAGATTTTAACTTTACACCAAAAACACTCAAATAAAAATTCACCCCAATTTAATTCTACGTAGAGGCATGTTTTTCCCGATTTGCTCCAACGAAAATTTTCCTCGAAAAATGTGGGTTTTCCCAACAAAATCTCGAATTTTTAAATAATTTTTTTGGGCCAGTAATAGGGAACTTGCAAAAATTTTTAAATATTAAAATGATATTAAAAAACATAAGGTAACATGATCTTAAAACGCTTGCATGCGAAAAAAACAAATATTTTTAACCCGTGCGCTAATTACGACGTTTTGAAAATGATATAAAATTCAAATATCTTAGGAGGCTCTTGAACGCCCTTCTATTGGTTCGACGTCACCGGCCACGGTGAACCGGCGGAAACAACGCGATTAAGGTAGGTATCACGGGTATATTACATTTTAATCGTCTTTAATGAAAAATTCCTAGGTATTATTTATGTTCATCTTATATATTGTAATAAGTAGTTCCCCAATCAGCTTAGTTTTAAACTGAAATTGATAAAGTTGAGTGCTACCTTGTAAAGAGTATAAAACTCATAATATGACAGACGAGGGTTTTTCAAAAGGTCAATCTGACTAACTTACCTACCGTTGATGCCGAAAGTAGTAAAAGCTATTCTATTGGAGAAATGCGAGGTGTCAAGGCAAATAAGTAAGAGTTATTAATAAGCATGTTTAAACCGTTTATAACAATAATTTGGTACCATTATATTATAGTACTTTACGGTTTACCCCGTGGGTTTGATCTAACTACCTCTAATCGAAGGATTTCGTATATCCTGGAAAAGATTACGGTGTAATTTGCATTATAATAAAGATTATATTTTATTGTAATGTTTATTAGTACCAGGCCCGTGCGCAGAATTCGTTTATGGGGGGGGGGGGGGGGTTTGACATATGTGTATCATGTTAGGTTATGAAGTTAATAAAAAATAATAAGAAACTTTTCTTATAAATGAAGACATTTTATTGTGTCTTGGTCTTGACTTGATATTCAGTTATTATATATTAAATTAACTCTGCGAGGTGTAGAAAAAAACTTCTCCAAAACTCTTTGCGGATCGACCTCGACATCGCGATGTATATTGAGCGAAGCTAATCCGTTCAGCCGATCTTCAGACATTGTTCACCTGAGGTAAGTCTTGAGGCGACGCAATGTTGAAAAGGAGCGTTCATTCGTTGCTGTCGTTACAGGCAGAACTGCCAAAATGCGAAGCATTTGATGTACATTTGGAAACGCATCTCCATTGCACACATCGAGTGCTTCAAGCGAATTTTTAACGTTCTTTCCGGCGATGCATTGACGCCAAAGTTTGACTTCGTCTACCCAGATGTCACGGGAATCATCCCGCAAAATTGAAGAGTATTTTTCAAACAGTTGAGCGCAGGATTCTTCATTGAAATTCTTCATTTTGTTTTTTAGTGATAATTGTAGGATCTTGAAAGTTTTTCTGTCGAAACAATGCATTTTTTAAGACAAAATATTTCACAAAAATTAACATTAATTTTATAAAAGTCAGACTGTCGGTCTGTAGTTAATTTACATATTATATTTTTATTAACTAAATTTAAACATCAGTTAGCCCACAAACGATGCTTTGCGTTTCCACTCCTTCTTACAGGTCTCCATAATCGGCATAATCGATACTATCGATGGTTGCATTCACAATGACACTGATAATAGGAGGTAAAAAAGGCGGGAAAATTCAAAAAAAAAACGTGCACAAGATCGAGAAAGTTGAGAATGTCGAAACAAAAATTGACAACAAAATATTTATTATCAAGTCGGTTTGACTTTCGTAGAATAAGGACTATTGCTAGTGGAAAATTATGTGGAAAAATTCTCGATGGGGGGGGGGGGGTTAGAACCCCCAAAACCCCCCCCCCTGCGCACGGGCCTGATTAGTACCTACTGGAGCCTTTCATTATTGTGTTCAAAGCTTTCTGAGAAAAGATTATGGTGATTAGCAGCAACAAAATCCTTCTTTACAAAGTTAATAATACGCATAAATAAGAAGAATCATTATTATAATTTTACAAGTTAATATCTTTATCATCTCAGCTTATACTTACACCGCATCCCTCGGTAGACCGCAAGCTATAGTAGAAACCCGACTGTAGACCGCATACTATAGTAGCACCAATACTTTTTAGTTACTCTTACTTTTATTACTAAAGGTTTTGTTTATTTTTAAGTTACTTGTTTCTTCTTTGTTCTTTAACACAAGAAACGAACAAAGTAATTTCATAAAAAAGAACTTTTTGTTACATGTCAACAGAGATAAAATGTTAATATTTTGCCTGTCACAGAAAAAATAATTTTTGCCACAGAGTAAAACAAGATATTTCAACTATATTATTTATCTATGGGCAAACTGCATTAAATGCAATGGCCCACCCCGAACGGACAAACGATACGAGTGGCCTGTGACGTCAGACCTCAGGTCTCGCTTTTGAAGTTGTTTAAAACGGAAATTTTAGGCGCGGAACTTTGATTAGATGTTGTACGTACACTATTCATTGTTAAGACGTAATATTTTGAATATAACATTTTAAAACATAAATTAACAATTTTATGCAAAAAAAATTTTTAGTGCAAGTTCCCTATTATTTATTAATAATTATATAGCTTAGTGAAATAAAAGCTTTCTTGGTATAGATTATAAATTCAGAAGCCGGTGAAAATGAAACGAATATTTTAGCAACAATTCAGTTGTTAATTAACAATTTACAGTCGCAGTAACAACCAAAATAATCATGAGACATTGATCAAACTTAGAAAGATTGTAAAGGTGTGATGCCTATTTAATATTTTGTCGGCAAAATATAAATTTTTCATTTTTTTGCATAATCTTTAAATGTTTAAAAATAATTGTTATAAACAAATTAACATTTCTCAGAAATTGTTTATTATATTCTAATTTTAAAAAATACTTAAAATGCGTAGTTCATAGGTCTAGAAAATGAATGCTTTAAAAAAATTTTCCAACCATTTGCAAAAAAGTTATGAAACAGCAAAGTAAATATACAATTTCTCCGTTGTTTATAATTTGTTTTAATTGTTTCAAAGCTTAAAAGTGAGTCTATGGTACAACCTAATTACTCACAAAGAATGTCAAAAATTAGTGCAGTGGTTATATTTTAATCAAAGATTAAAAATACTTTTTTTGTCATTTTTAGCGCAAACGTAGGCCTGATACAGAGTCGGAGCTAAAATGTTCACTCGAAGCGACTGACACGCAGCATACATTATTTATTAAAAGTGTACATCACGCGGCCGGTCGTCGCTCCGAGTGAAAATTTTATCTACAGTACTGTGGTACTTTACTTTCGCGCGTGTAAATGACAAAAAAATATATTTATAATCTTTAATTAAAATATAACCATTAAACTTATAATCGATATTTTTTTGTAAATAATTAGCTTGTACTTTAAACTCACTTCTGCGCTTTGAAAGAATTAAAAAAAATTATAAACACAGTAGTAATGGTATGTTTACTTTGCTGTTTCATAACTTTTTTACAAATGGTTGCAAAAAAGTTTTAAAGCATTCATTTTCAAGATATTTGAAATGCGCATTTTAGCTATTTTTTAAAATTATAATATAATAAAGGCTTTCTGAGAAACGTTAATTTGTTTATAACTATTTTTTTTAAACATTTAAAGATTATGCAAAAAAATAAAAAATTCATATTTTGTCGACAAAATGTTAAATAGGAATCTCATCTTTATAAGATTTCAAAGCTTGATCAGTGTATCATAATTATTTTGGTTATTATTGCGACCGTAAATTATTAATTAACAATTGAATTGTTGCTAAAATATTCGTTTAATTTTCATCAGCTTCTGGAACTATAATCTAAACCAAAAAGGCTTTTAAGTCACCAAATTATTTAATTATTGTTAGATAATTACTTATCTAAAACTTTATTTGAAAATTAAAGATTTTGTTGGGAAAACCCGCATTTTTCGAGGAAAATTTTTGTCGGAGCAGATCGGGAAAAATGCGTCTCTATGCAGAATTTAATCACGGTGAATTTTTATTTGTAAAGTTAAAATCTTCGGAGTTGTAGAGCAATAATTGAAAAAAACACGATTTTCGTGCGCCATTTTGTTTATAAAAAAAGTAGCACACTATCTGAGGACTTTACATACCTATATTATTAATATATAGGATCTTATAATTCGATTCCAGCAATAAAATTGCTGGTAAATAACTTTTCCCAAAAATGGCCTATTCTCCGATAATTAGCCCAGACTATAGCTTTTTATTGTATTTTTCAATACACACGAAATTCTGGACTAGCAATTTGACATTTAGTTAATCCATATGACATGCGATTTTACAGTATTACAATATAAAAATGAATGTGTAAACTACGCAGTGACCGATCTGATGCTGTTGATATTTACGCCATTCGCCTTGACTCCATCCTGGGACTCCTCTAGTGTCTCTTTAAATAGAAACTCAGAGTAAAGATTAAATAGCAGGGGTGACAACACATCCTTGTCTAACTAACTCCCCTCCTTATTTCGACTTCTGTGGACTAGGAACCTTTCATCCTCTCTGGTGTTTCAGTTCTAGTACAAGTTTTTAGTAGTTTGATGTCTTTCCCATCTAAACCTACTTGTTGCAAACATTCTAATAGTAGGTCGTGTCTTACTCTATGAAATGCTTTTTCAAAGTCTGTGAAGCATATTCGCAGTGTGCAACTTTCTTAAATAATTCATATTGTCAATTGAAATTGTCAAATTGACGTATATTTC